>NC_057799.1:597772277-597779501 GCF_018294505.1 Triticum aestivum
CCTCGCCGCGCCTCGCCTCCGCCCGCGCGCCACTGGTCGCGCCGGCGCCATCACTTGCCGTCCCGCTCCGCCGTGGCCTCGTCGGCGCCGCGCCGGCGCCCGCTCCGCGTCCCCTCGATTCGGGCGGTTACGCTCGCCCAGATGCGCCCCAGCGCCTACTAACCCGCATCGGCCTCCTGGCCCTATGACAGGAGGGCCCCACGACCAGAACGTTTAAAAAAAAGAATTAATAAATATATAATTAATAATAAAAATAATTAACTTAATTAATCCTGTTTGAGTTAAACTAATTAAACTTAATTAACCTAATAACAAGTTAACCTAATTAACCACTTTTATTAGCTAAACAGTCCCTGACACGTGGGACCCAGCTGTCAGGTTGACCAGGTCAACGGTTAATGTTGATTGCTGACGTCAGCATGACATCATGCTGATGTCATAAATCCATTTTCGAATTAAATTAAATAATTAATTAAATTCCAGAAATTATTAAAATCTTTAGAAAATCATATCTTTTAATCCGTAACTCGGATTAAATTATTTTCAACATGAAAGTTGCTCAGAACGACGAGACGAATCCGGATACGCAGCCCGTACGTCCGCCACGCGTCCCTAGCTTAGTGAACCTACAACATTTCACCTCCGGCACCT
This sequence comes from Triticum aestivum, assembly GCF_018294505.1. Taxonomy (NCBI): domain Eukaryota; kingdom Viridiplantae; phylum Streptophyta; class Magnoliopsida; order Poales; family Poaceae; genus Triticum; species Triticum aestivum. Next base: position 597,772,929 of record NC_057799.1, read on the forward strand.
CTGCCCGAAAACGCGAAACACCGGGAACACTTTCCCGGATGTTTCCCCCCGTCGTCGGTATCACCTCCTACCACGTTAGGGCATACCTAGCACCGCGTTTTGCCTCCTTATGTTTTGTGATGCTTTGTTTGCTCCGTATTTACTGTTTCTCCCCCCTCTCCTTCTCCGGTAGACTACGAGACCGACGCTGCTGCTGCCCAGTTCGACTACGGAGTTGACGACCCCTCCTTCTTGCCAGAGCAACCAGGCAAGCCCCCCCCCTTGATCACCAGATATCGCCTCTCTATACTGCTTGCATTAGAGTAGTGAAGCATGTTACTGCTTTTCGTTTATCCTATCCTGATGCATAGCCTGTCCTTGCTTCTACTGTTGTTACCTTTACCTGCAATCCTACATGGTTAGTATAGGGTGCTAGTTTTCCATCAGTGGCCCTACATTCTTGTCCGTCTGCTGTGCTATACTATCGGGCCGTGATCACCTGGGCGGTGATCATGGGTATATACTTATATACTCTATACATGACACAGGTGGTGACTAAAGTCGGGTCGGCTCGTAGGAGTACCCGTAAGTGGATCTTTGTGGCGGAGCGACAGGGCAGGTTGAGACCGCCTAGGTGAGAGGTGGGCCTGGCCCTGGACGGCGTCCGCGGTTACTTCGACATAACACGCTTAACGAGTTCTTGGTATTTGATCTGAGTCTGGCCATTTGGTCTATACGCACTAACCATCTACGCGGGAGTAGTTATGGGTATCCCGGCGTCGTGGTATCAGCCGAAGCCTTCGTGACGTCAGCGACTGAGTGGCGTGCGCCGGATTGGACTGGAACGCCACTAGGCTAGGTCTGCTTCCGGCCGCGTACGCAACGTGCAGGTGTGCAATGGGCGATGGGCCCAGACCCCTGCGCGCATAGGATTTAGACCGGCGTGCTGACCTCTCTGTTGTGCCTAGGTGGCGCTGCGACGTGTTGATCTTACGAGGCCGGGCATGACCCAGGAAAGTGTGTCCGGCCAAATGGGATCGAGCGTGTTGGGTTATGTGGTGCACCCCTGCAGGGAAGTTTATCTATTTGAATAGCCGTGTCCCTCGGTAAAAGGACGACCCGGAGTTGTACCTCGACCTTATGACAACTAGAACTGGATACTTAATAAAACACACCCTTCCAAGTGCCAGATACAACCCGGTGATCGCTCTCTAACAGGGCGACGAGGAGGGGATCGTCGGGTAGGATTATGCTATGCGATGCTACTTGGAGGACTTCAATCTACTCTCTTCTACATGCTGCAAGATGGAGGCTGCCAGAAGCGTAGTCTTCGACAGGATTAGCTATCCCCCTCTTATTCTGACATTCTGCAGTTCAGTCCACTGATATGGCCCTTTACACATATACCCATGCATATGTAGTGTAGCTCCTTGCTTGCGAGTACTTTGGATGAGTACTCACGGTTGCTTTTCTCCCTCTTTTCCCCTTTCTATACCTGGTTGTCGCAACCAGATGCTGGAGTCCAGGAGCTAGAGATCCCGAGGATGATTCTACATGGAGTTCGGCTTCGAGGAGTAGTTAGGAGGTCCCAGGCAGGAGGCCTTGCCTTTTCGATCGTTGCTACTTTTGTGCTACCCTTCTTAAGGCACACTTGTTTAACTTATGTCTGTACTCAGATATTGTTGCTTCCGCTGACTCGTCTATGATCGAGCAATTGTATTTGAGCCATCGAGGCCCCTGGCTTGTATTATGATGCTTGTATGACTTATTTATGTTGTAGAGTTGTGTTGTGATATCTTCCCGTGAGTCCTTGATCTTGATCATACACATTTGCATGCATGATTAGTGTACGGTCAAATCGGGGGCGTCACAAGTTGGTATCAGAGCCAACTGCCTGTAGGATTCCCCCTTCCAAACTCCTTGGCCGAAGTCGAGTCTAGTCATTGAAAAAACTTTTACTAACATGGTTGTGTGTCTTACGGGCCCACGTCACCATTGGGTGGTATTAGGATCTTTTACTCCTTGTCTATACTCCGGGACTCTGATCTCTCTTCTATTCGGGTTAATTGAATTTTGCTAAATCTGACATTAGGATCTCGTTATCACTTTCACCCGGAGAGCCCCTTATTACTGATGATCGTCTGCTGCACGTGAAGACCCTGAAGATACTCTCCACTGATAACTCGAGAACTTGTGTTCATCGCTTTTGCAATTCCCTTTCATCGATAAACTCCTATGGATAACCACGTATACTCGCCATTCATACAATGTTTCCCAGTTGATCTTGTTATTACAAGATACCCCGAAATTCTCTTTGCTGCTCCAAGAATCCTTTGAGCTTACTGCCTTGCTGTTGTTTGCCACATGAATACTACTATGGATAATTTCTAGCACTCACCGGATATTTTCTCATCCCTAGTTGATTCATGTATTTCACAAAAGTCTTCAAAATACTATTTGAACTTCCGAAATCCTGAGTAGCCTATTGCTCTTGAAATTCTTACTTGCTTGCATTATGGTTAATCCCATAAGTCTAATTCTTATTGGCATCTCTTGTCATTATCATTTTGAGTCCGTTGATTCAATTTGTTGCGAAAGCTCGCAATCCTCAATCAGATCCTAGAATTCCTCCTTCCGGCTCAGACGTCATTTTAAACGTGAGCTGGATCTCGACCAATCAAATTTGCCATCGATTGTACCCGTAAGTTTACTCGACTTATCCATCCTCAATCAGGGCGTTTGCTTCGATCCATTGAATTTGAAATTATAATTCCTTTGCATTGAGCTTTGAGTTAGTCAGTTGTTTCTATAATCTGATCTCCTTGCATTTTTTTCCTCTGGTTGAGTACTGATGCTCACATCAGATCCCTTGTGGACCATCAGACCCTTTTGTCGGATTTTATCCGACAATGTCCTTCATATTAAATAAGCTTGTGAGCTTTTCCTCGGATACCTGATGCCTATGGTAAATTGTATCCTCTGCTTTGTGAACCATGCTCTACGTTCGAGCTTGTATTAATTACTCCGAAGTTTGTGGTATATGTTTCCACGATGCCCCAATGGGTTGAACCTATGCCTTCCATAATATGTGTGAACTCGAAAGTTTTCATGAGTCATACTCTTCTGGTATTTTGCCAGATAAAATTTCAACACTACAACTTCTTTGAAAAATGTGAATGAAAGGTTATGCATTGGAGAAGTGGGAGTCGACCTTGAACCTTTGTGTTCATGCCCATGGACACGATGTAGATCCTATCATGGAAGCTTCTTATAATAATAGCTATTTCCCTGGTATAATATCATCTGGTATCGGTGAATTGATCCTTTGCAATCGTGGTTCCGACCATGTTTCTCCTTGATTCCGTTTCTCGTGCAAGTTTGAGCACTTGTCTTCTGCAGAGCAATACCCTAGTCCAACCTCTACCTTGATCTGTCGTCGAGTATTACCCCCTGGTATCTCGAGATTAACATGGAACTGCATAACTTCTTATGAGTTCTTCATCAAGTGCTACATTCTCACTGATTCCAATTTTCCACGGGCTCTGAGTTATTAATCATGCAAAGACACCGATAACTGAACCGAGTCCGCACTACGGTTCAACAACTCTTAGTAATCTTCTTTAAGTACGAGTTTGTACTCGATCACGCCATTCCTAACCTGTTTGGCTATATCATTATCTTGATGATTTTAACTGTGCTACCTGGTCCTTATTCCCGGAGCACCACTTTCGACGATGAGCTAAGCTTATGTCGATTTTCCTCGTCATATCGTTTCACCTCGAACAACAAACTTGACCCCGAGTTTGTGTAGTATCCGTGGCTCCAATAATCTTTTGTTGCATCAGTCCTTTTGCTTGATGCAGTCACTGATCAATTGCTTCTTCGTGGATCCCCTCGACAACAAAATGTCGTGATCATCATCAACATTTTGAGCTCTTCCAGGATATCAGTCGAAATTCAAGATGAGAAATACCATCCTTGCCCCTCGATGAATTGTGTTATCATCGACAACATTCTTTCCTACCCCCAACACAAACTTGTTCATATTTTGTGTTGTATCTTGATTTCCCTGCTATCCAACTTATGTTATGTTCTACCGTGGAGTATTACCATCTTTGATGTCAAGAATATTGTGAGCATTACTCCACCTCTTAAGAATTCTTGGTACAGTGATACTTCTCGCCATCACCATTCTTTCTTGGTCCCCGTGTTGTTTCTAAACGAAATACCGACAAATGGTCTGTGATGTGTAAATTCTAAACTTCTAGCAACCCTATTGCTTTGAGGTTATTGGTCTATAGTTTCATTCTACGTCTATGGCTTAATGAATCATCATTCGAACATTGATCGTGCTACCTAGCCCATATTTCGGGTGCACATTTCAACCAATGTTTAACTGTGTATGATTTCCCCCAGCATACATCATTAAGTCATTTGATCTGGCTAATGTTATCTCCTTGTTCACATAGTTGTGGAAATCCATCCTTTTTGGAAATGTCAATGGATTGTCGCTGAGTCAATCAGTCACCTCCTCACCTCTCCTTGATTTAATGATGAACTCTTGTTTCGGAACTCGCTTCCATAGTTCATTTCCCGAGAATCTTACAATGTCATCTCGTCAAATTGTGCCGCACCTTTTCTTCTCAGGCATCCTAAGTCTGAGGTATCGTGACACCAATCAGATCTGAATCTCGGTCAGATGTGAAGGTTGGAACATATTTCCAAGAGTTATATTGTTGGTCTTTATATGACCCGGTAAGGTTATGTCATGCCTAGCACACCTGGCCGGAGGACCTATTATTATAGTTTCCTCTTTAGCAAGGTTAACCATTCTTCCATGAGGAAATTGTAAGACTTATTCTATAAGTTGTTCCTAATAAATCCTTTGTGTATCTAGAGTCTGTCCTTTGCCTGAAGATCATGTCAATGCTATCTCGAAGCATGTCTATGGTACTCCGATTTTCAACAGGAGCATTTGAAGCCCAAAGCTAATTGTTTCCTGCTCAATTATCCAAACACCGTTGTATGGGTAATGTCATGAAATTTCTCTCCCCTTACCTAAAGGGTTTTCTACATTATATCCTGTCATGGATATCATGCTCTGCTTGTCCTTGGGAAGGATATACCCTTGAAATATGTGTTTAAGCACATTTTCCTTTCCATTGTTTTGTTTACTCTGATAATCATATTTTCCTTTCCATTGTTTTGTTTAACCTTTCTTGTAATCTGACTTAGCTGAGCAGAGATAATTCCCTACTTAGTTGAGCACCTCGTTGTACCACTCTCTCAGTAGACCATGTTACTTTTGTTGATGACATTTCGGTAGCCACCGATGGATGAGAACTTTGCCTATTGGTCCGCCTTGTTTCAACGAGCAGGAAAAAATGGTTCTCTTCGTCCCTTGCCCTTGGTACCAACGTGTTGCCGACATAACTGACAGGGTACTCTCTGACATGCCTTGCTATCATGACCGTGCAAGATGTCACTGCTCCTATTAAAAAAACCACATGGTGGGCCCATAACCCACAGTTCCACAGGATCGAAACCTGACTCTCTTATACACCCCTGTTCCCAAGGTTATTCCTCACGCTTGGCTTCATATGTAATTCACGTGCCACCTTTCGTGAGATCATCAATTTTGGTATCAGACACAATACTTATTCCCGTTGCTCTGAACCCTTCAGGCATCGAACGATTGCCTGCCCGCTCGAAACTTCCCCACGATACCTCCTTACTTTGCTCTCGATATTGTCTTAAATTTCCATTCGAGAGTTACTTTCCGCCACCTTCCCCGATAATATCAACCAGATAGTCAACCGTTCAGAGGTCTGTTATTCCGAAGTTACCCCTTGTCCTTCATAAGTACGATGGAGTTCCCGAAGAAAGGATGCCGACTTCATCATGATGACATGAAGCAGAGAAATGAAGACCTCAAGTAATGGATCGACCTCTTCGAGAAGAGCAACCAAGACCGAGAAGATTCGTTAGAATTTCGTAACCAGATATTCCCCCTTACTCCATCTCTTAAATCTCGGGACGAGATTTCTTGTAGTGGAGGAGAATTGTGACGCCCGGATAATCATGCTACAGTAATCTCACGTTAACGATGCCATGTCATCTCTGTCACTGGATTTAATCTCGGTTTAGTTGAAAAACCCATTCAAATAAAAAATCAAAGTAATATCAACAATAAAAGTTTTTCAAAAATTTAAAACAAAAATGTTCGGGAGATACCATATTTTACATAAGTCAATATGGTGTAATAAACACAATTTTATAAAATGCCTAAATATTTTAAAATAAATAAAAATAGAAAAGGAAAAGAAATAAAAGAAAGGAAAATACAAAAAAATAAAACTAAAACAAAAAAGGGGAGAAAACCCCCCGGCCAATTGGGCTTCGGCCCACCAGGCCGCAACCCACCGGGCCGCCAGGCCGGCCCACCCTGCCGCACACCTCCCCCACTCCCCCTTATCCACTCCCTCCCCCAAACCCTAACCCCACAAACCCACTCACCACTCTCTCTTCCCCCCCGAAATATCTCCTCCCTCTCTCTCCCGATTGGATCGGGATCGAGAGAAGGAGACCGCTCGT
>NC_057799.1:597780134-597794099 GCF_018294505.1 Triticum aestivum
GGCCGAGCCACCGCGTCCGCCCGCGCGCCACTGGTCGCGCCGGCGCCATCACTTGCCGTCCCGCTCCGCCGTGGCCTCGTAGGCGCCGCGCCGGCGCCCGCTCCGCGTCCCCTCGATTCAGGCGGTTACGCTCGCCCAGATGCGCCCCTGCGCCCGCTAACCCGCATCGGCCTCCTGGCCCTATGACAGGAGGGCCCCACGACCAGAACGTTTAAAAAAAGAATTAAAAAATATATATAATAAATAAATAATTAATAATAAAATTAATTAATTAATTAATTGAGTAAATAATTAACTTAATTAATCCTGTTTAAGTTAAACTAATTAAACTTAATTAACATAATAACTAGTTAACCTAATTAACCACTTTTAATTAGCTAAACAGTCCCTGACAGGTGGGACCCACCTGTCAGGTTGACCAGGTCAACGGTCAACGTTGACTGCTGACGTCAGCATGACATCATGCTGATGTCATAAATCCATTTTCGAATTAAATTAAACAATTAATTAAATTCCAGAAATTATTAAAATCTTTAGAAAATCATATCTTTTAATCCGTAACTCGGATTAAATTATTTTCAACATGAAAGTTACTCAGAACGACGAGACGAATCCGGATACGGAGCCCGTACGTCCGCCACGCGTCCCTAGCATAGTGAACCTGCAACATTTCACCTCCGGCACCTCTGCCCGAAAACGCGAAACACCGGGAACACTTTCCCGGATGTTTCCCCCCTTCGTCGGTATCACCTCCTACCACGTTAGGGCATACCTAGCACCGCGTTTTGCCTCCTTATGTTTTGTGATGCTTTGTTTGCTCCGTATTTATTGTTTCTTCCCCCTCTCCTTCTCTGGTAGACTACGAGACCGACGCTGCTCCTGCCCAGTTCGACTACGGAGTTGACGACCCCTCCTTCTTGCCAGAGCAACCAGGCAAGTGTTGGGGAACGTAGTAATTTCAAAAAATTTCCTACGCACACGCAAGATCATGGTGATGCATAGCAACGAGAGGGGAGAGTGTTGTCCACGTACCCTCGTAGACCGACAGCGGAAGCATTATCACAACGCGGTTGATGTAGTCGTACGTCTTCACGATCCGACTGATCAAGTACCGAACGCACGGCACCTCCGAAGTTCTACACACGTTCAGCTCGATGACGTCCCTCGAACTCCGATCTAGCCGAGTGTTGAGGGAGAGTTTCGTCAGCACGACGGCGTGGTGACGATGATGATGTTCCACTGACGCAGGGCTTCGCCTAAGCTCCGCCACGGTATTATCGAGGTGTAATCTGGTGGAGCGGGGGGCACCGCACACGGCTAAAATATCGTATATCAAGTGTGTTCTTAGGTGCCCCCTGCCCCCGTATATAAAGGAGCAAGGGGGAGGCCTGCTGCCCTAGGCGCGCCAAGGAGAGAGGGGGAGTCCTCCTCCTAGTAGGAGTAGGACTCCCCTTTCCTAGTCCTACTAGGAAAGAAGGGGGGAAGGAAAGAGAGGGAGAGGGAAAGGGGGCTGCGCCCCCCTCTCCTAGTCCAACTAGGATTCCCCTTGGGAGGGGGCGCGCCACCTCATGGCTGCTGCCCTCTCTCTCCCCTCAAGGCCCACTAAGGCCCAATACTTCCCCGGGGGGTTCCGGTAACCCTCCGGCACTCCGGTTTAATCCGAAACTTCTCCGGAACACTTCCGGTGTCCGAATATAGTCGTCCAATATATCAATCTTTACGTCTCGACCATTTCGAGACTCCTCGTCATGTCCGTGATCACATTCGGGACTCCAAACAATCTTCGGTACATCAAATCACATAAACTCATAATATAACTGTCATCGTAACTTTAAGCGTGCGGACCCTTTGGGTTCGAGAACTATGTAGACATGACCGAGACACCTCTCCGGTCAATAACCAATAGCGGGACCTGGATGCCCATATTGGCTCCCACATATTCTACGAAGATCTTTATCGGTCAGACCGCATAACAACATACGTTGTTCTCTTTGTCATCGGTATATTACTTGCCCGAGATTGGATCGTCGGTATCTCGATACCTAGTTCAATCTCGTTACCGGCAAGTCTCTTTACTCGTTCCGTAATACATCATCCCGCAACTAACTCATTAGTCACAATGCTTGCAAGGCTTATAGTGATGTGCATTACCGAGTGGGCCCAGAGATACCTCTCCGACAATCGGAGTGACAAATCCTAATCTCGAAATACGCCAACCCAACAAGTACCTTTGGAGACACCTGTAGAGCACCTTTATAATCACCCAGTTACGTTGTGACGTTTGGTAGCACACAAAGTGTTCCTCCGGTAAACGGGAGTTGGATAATCTCATAGTCATAGGAACATGTATAAGTCATGAAGAAAGCAATAGCAACATACTAAACGATCGGGTGCTAAGCTAACGTAATGGGTCATGTCAATCACGTCATTCTCCTAATGAGGTGATCCCATTAATCAAATGACAACTCATGTCAATGGCTAGGAAACATAACCATCTTTGATTAACGAGCTAGTCAAGTAGAGGCATACTAGTGACACTCTGTTTGTCTATGTATCCACACATGTATTATGTTTCCGGTTAATACAATTCTAGCATGAATAATAAACATTTATCATGATATAAGGAAATATATAATACTTTATTATTGCCTCTAGGGCATGTTTCCTTCAGTCTCCCACTTGCACTAGAGTCAGTAATCTAGATTACATAGTAATGATTCTTACACCCATGGAGTCTTGGTGCTGATCATGTTTTGCTCGTGGAAGAGGCTTAGTCAACGGGTCTGCTACATTCAGATCCGTATGTATCTTGCAAATTTCTATGTCTCCCACCTGGACTAAATCCCGGATGGAATTGAAGCGTCTTCTGATGTGCTTGGTTCTCTTGTGAAATCTGGATTCCTTTGCTAAGGCAATTGCACCAGTATTATCACAAAAGATTTTCATTGGTCCCGATGTACTAGGTATGACACCTAGATCGGATATGAACTCCTTCATCCAGACCCCTTCATTCGCTGCTTCCGAAGCAGCTATGTATTCCGCTTCACACGTAGATCCCGCCACGACACTTTGCTTGGAACTGCACCAACTAACAGCTCCACCGTTCAATGTAAATACGTATCCGGTTTGCGATTTCGAATCGTCCGGATCAGTGTCAAAGCTTGCATCAACGTAACCCCTTACGATGAGCTCTTTGTCACCTCCATAAACGAGAAACATATCCTTAGTCCTTTTCAGGTATTTCAGGATGTTCTTGACCGCTGTCCAGTGATCCACTCCTGGATTACTTTGGTACCTCCCTGCTAAACTTATAGCAAGGGACACATCAGGTCTGGTACACAGCATTGCATACATGATAGAGCCTATGGCTGAAGCATAGGGAACATCTTTCATTTTCTCTCTATCTTCTGCAGTGGTCGGGCATTCAGTCTTACTCAATCTCACACCTTGTAGTACAGGCAAGAACCCTTTCTTTGCTTGATCCATTTTGAACTTCTTCAAAACTTTGTCAAGTATGTGCTTTGTGAAAGTCCAATTAAGCGTCTTGATCTATCTCTATAGATCTTAATGCCTAATATATATGCAGCTTCGCCGAGGTCTTTCATTGAAAAACTCTTATTCAAGTATCCCTTTATGCTATCCAGAAATTCTATATCATTTCCGATCAGTAATATGTCATCCACATATAATATCAGAAATGCTATCGAGCTCCCACTCACTTTCTTGTAAATACAGGCTTCTCCAAAAGTCTGTATAAAACCAAATGCTTTGATCACACTATCAAAGCGTTTATTCCAACTCCGAGAGGCTTGCACCAGTCCATAAATGGATCACTGGAGCTTGCACACTTTATTAGGTCCCTTTGGATCGACAAAACCTTCCGGTTGCATCATATACAACTCTTCTTCCAGAAATCCATTCAGGAATGCAGTTTTGACATCCATTTGCCAAATTTCATAATCATAAAATGCGGCAACTGCTAACATAATTCGGACAGACTTAAGCATCGCTACGGGTGAGAAGGTCTCATCGTAGTCAATCCCTTGAACTTGTCGAAAACCTTTCGCAATAAGTCGAGCTTTATAGACAGTAATATTACCATCAGCGTCAGTCTTCTTCTTGAAGATCCATTTGTTTTCAATGGCTTGCCGACCATCGGGCAAGTCAACCAAAGTCCATACTTTGTTTTCATACATGGATCCCATCTCGGATTTCATGGCTTCAAGCCATTTTGCGGAATCTGGGCTCACCGTCGCTTCTTCATAGTTCGTAGGTTCGCCATGGTCTAGTAACATGACCTCCAGAACAGGATTACCGTACCACTCTGGTGCGGATCTTGATCTAGTTGACCTACGAAGTTCAGTAATAACTTGATCTGAAGTTTCATGATCATTATCATTAACTTCCCCACTATTTGGTGTAGGTGTCGCAGAAACTGATTTATGTGATGATCTACTTTCCAATAAGGGAGCAGGTACAGTTACCTCATCAAGTTCTACTTTCCTCCCACTCACATCTTTCGAGAGAAACTCCTTCTCTAGAAAGGATCCATTCTTAGCAACGAATATCTTGCCTTCGGATCTGTGATAGAAGGTGTACCCAACAGTCTCCTTTGGGTATCCTATGAAGACACATTTCTCCGATTTAGGTTCGAGCTTATCAGGTTGAAGTTTCTTCACATAAGCATCGCAACCCCAAACTTTAAGATACGACAACTTTGGTTTCTTGCCAAACCATAGTTCAAAAGGCGTCGTCTCAACGGATTTCGATGGTGTCCTATTTAGAGTGATTGCAGCCGTCTCTAAAGCATAACCCCAAAACGATAGCGGTAAATCAGTAAGAGACATCATAGATCGCACCATATCTAATAAAGTACGATTACGATGTTCGGACACACCATTACGCTGTGGTGTTCTGGGTGGCGTGAGTTGCGAAACTATTCCGCATTGTTTCAAATGTAGACCAAACTCGTAACTCAAATATTCTCCTCCACGATCAGATCGTAGGAATTTAATTTTCTTGTTACAATGATTTTCAACTTCACTCTGAAATTCTTTGAACTTTTCAAATGTTTCAGACGTATGTTTCATTAAGTAGATATACCCATATCTGCTTAAATCATCTGTGAAGGTGAGAAAATAACGATATCCGCCACGAGCCTCAATATTCATCGGACCACATACATCTGTATGTATGATTTCCAACAAATCTGTTGCTCTCTCCATAGTACCGGAGAACGGTGTTTTGGTCATCTTGCCCATAAGGCACGGTTCGCAAGTACCAAGTGATTCAAAACCAAGTGATTCCAAAATTCCATCAGTATGGAGTTTCTTCATGCGCTTTACACCGATATGACCCAAACGGCAGTGCCACAAATAAGTTGCACTATCATTATTAACTCTGCATCTTTTGGCTTCAACATTATGAATATGTGTATCACTACTATCGAGATTCATTAAAAATAGACCACTCTTCAAGGGTGCATGACCATAAAAGATATTATTCATATAAATGGAACAACCATTATTCTCTGATTTAAATGAATAACCGTCTCGCATTAAACAAGATCCAGATATAATGTTCATGCTCAACGCTGTCACCAAATAACAATTATTTAGGTCTAATATTAATCCCGAAGGTAGATGTAGAGGTAGCGTGCCGACGGCGATCACATCGACTTTCGAACCATTTCCCACGCGCATCGTCACCTCGTCCTTAGCCAATCTTCTCTCAATCCGTAGCCCCTGTTTCGAGTTGCAAATATTAGCAACAGAACCAGTATCAAATACCCAGGTGCTACTACGAGCATTGGTAAGGTACACATCAATAACATGTATATCACATATACCTTTGTTAACCTTGCCATCCTTCTTTTCCGCCAAATACTTGGGGCAGTTCCGCTTCCAGTGGCCAGTCTGCTTACAGTAGAAGCACTCAGTTTCAGGCTTAGGTCCAGACTTGGATTTCTTCTCCTGAACAACAACTTGCTTGCTGTTCTTCTTGAAGTTCCCTTTCTTCTTCCCTTTGCCCTTTTTCTTGAAACTAGTGGTTTTACTGACCATCAACACTTGATGCTCCTTTTTGATTTCTACCTCTGCTGCCTTTAGCATTGCGAAGAGCTCGGGAATAGTCTTATTCATCCCTTGCATGTTATAGTTCATCACGAAGCTCTTGTAGCTTGGTGGCAGTGATTGAAGAATTCTGTCAATGACGCAATCATCCGGAAGTTGAACTCCCAGTTGAATCAAGTGATTATTATACCCAGACATTCTGAGTATATGCTCACTGATAGAACTATTCTCTTCCATCTTGTAGCTATAGAACTTATTGGAGACTTCATATCTCTCAATCCGGGCATTTGCTTGAAATATTAACTTCAACTCCTGGAACATCTCATATGCTCCATGACGTTCAAAACGTCGTTGAAGTCCCGGTTCTAAGCCGTAAAGCATGGCACACTGAACTATTGAGTAGTCATCAGCTTTGCTTTGCCAGACGTTCATAACTTCTGGCGTAGCTCTTGTAGGAGGCCTGGCACCTAGCGGTGCTTCCAGGACGTAATTCTTCTGTGCAGCAATGAGGATAATCCTCAAGTTACGGACCCAGTCCGTGTAATTGCTACCATCATCTTTCAACTTAGCTTTCTCAAGGAACGCATTAAAATTCAACGGAACAACAACACGGGCCATTTATCTACAATTAACATAGACAAGCAAGATACTATCAGGTACTAAGTTCATGATAAATTAAAGTTCAATTAATCATATTACTTAAGAACTCCCACTTAGATAGACATCTCTCTAATCATCTAAGTGATTACGTGATCCAAAGCAACTAAACCATGTCCGATCATCACGTGAGATGGAGTAGTTTCAATGGTGAACATCACTATGTTGATCATATCTACTATATGATTCACGCTCGACCTTTCGGTCTCTGTGTTCCGAGGCCATATCTGTACATATGCTAGGCTCGTCAAGTTTAACCTGAGTATTCCGCGTGTGCAACTGTTTTGCACCCGTTGTATTTGAACGTAGAGCTTATCACACCCGATCATCACGTGGTGTCTCAGCACGAAGAACTTTTGCAACGGTGCATACTCAGGGAGAACACTTTTATCTTGAAATTTTAGTGAGAGATCATCTTATAATGCTACCGTCAATCAAAGCAAGATAAGATGCATAAAGGATTAACATGACATGCAATCAATATAAGTGATATGATATGGCCATCATCATCTTGTGCTTGTGATCTCCATCTCCGAAGCACCGTGCTCGTGATCTCCCTCTCCGAAGCACCGTCATGATCACCATCGTCACCGGATTGACACCTTGATCTCCATCATAGTATCGTTGTCATCTCGCCAACTTATTGCTTTTACAACTATCGCTACCGCTTAGTGATAAAGTAAAACTATTACATGGCGATTGCATCTCATACAATAAAGCGACAACCATATGGCTCCTGCCAGTTGCCGATAACTCGGTTACAAAACATGATCATCTCATGCAACACATTATATCACATCATGTTTTGACCATATCACATCACAACATGCCCTGCAAAAACAAGTTAGACGTCCTCTACTTTGTTGTTGCATGTTTTACGTGGCTGCTACGGGCTTAGCAAGAACCGTTCTTACCTACGCATCAAAACCACAATGATAGTTTGTCAAGTTGGTGCTGTTTTAACCTTCGCAAGGACCGGGCATAGCCACACTCGGTTCAACTAAAGTGAGAGAGACAGACACCCGCCAGTCACCTTTAAGCAACGAGTGCTCCGAACGGTGAAACCAGTCTCGCGTAAGCGTACGCGTAATGTCGGTCCGGGCCGCTTCATCTCACAATACCGCTGAACCAAAGTATGACATGCTGGTAAGCAGTATGACTTATATCACCCACAACTCACTTGTGTTCTACTCGTGCATAGCATCAACGCATAAAACCTGGCTCCGATGCCACTGTTGGGGAACGTAGTAATTTCAAAAAAATTCCTACGCACACGCAAGATCATGGTGATGCATAGCAACGAGAGGGGAGAGTGTTGTCCACGTACCCTCGTAGACCGACAACGGAAGCGTTATCACAACGCGGTTGATGTAGTCGTACGTCTTCACGATCCGACCGATCAAGTACCGAACGCACGGCACCTCCGAAGTTCTACACATGTTCAGCTCGATGACGTCCCTCGAACTCCGATCCAGCCAAGTGTTGAGGGAGAGTTTCATCAGCACGATGGCGTGGTGACGATGATGATGTTCCACCGACGCAGGGCTTCGCCTAAGCTCCGCGACGGTATTATCGAGGTGTAATCTGGTGGAGCGGGGGGCCCCGCACACGGCTAAAATATCGTATATCAAGTGTGTTCTTAGGTGCCCCCTGCCCCCGTATATAAAGGAGCAAGGGGGAGGCCGGCTGCCCTAGGCGCGCCAAGGAGAGAGGGGGAGTCCTCCTCCTAGTAGGAGTAGGACTCCCCTTTCCTAGTCCTACTAGGAAAGAAGGGGGGAAGGAAAGAGAGGGAGAGGGAGAGGGAAAGCGGGCTGCGCCCCCCTCTCCTAGTCCAACTAGGATTCCCGTTCGGAGGGGGCGCGCCACCTCATGGCTGCTGCCCTCTCTCTCCCCTCAAGGCCCACTAAGGCCCAATACTTCCCCGGGGGGTTCCGGTAACCCTCCGGCACTCCGGTTTAATCCGAAACTTCTCCGGAACACTTCCGGTGTCCGAATATAGTCGTCCAATATATCAATCTTTACCTCTCGACCATTTCGAGACTCCTCGTCATGTCCGTGATCACATCCGGGACTCCGAACAACCTTCGGTACATCAAATCACATAAACTCATAATATAACTGTCATCGTAAATTTAAGCGTGGGGACCCTTTGGGTTCGAGAACTATGTAGACATGACCGAGACACCTCTCCGGTCAATAACCAATAGCGGGACCTGGATGCCCATATTGGCTCCCACATATTCTACGAAGATCTTTATCGGTCAGACCGCATAACAACATACGTTGTTCCCTTTGTCATCGGTATGTTACTTGCCCGAGATTCGATCGTCGGTATCTCGATACCTAGTTCAATCTCGTTACCGGCAAGTCTCTTTACTCGTTCCGTAATACATCATCCCGCAACTAACTCATTAGTCACAATGCTTGCAAGGCTTCTAGTGATGTGCATTACCGAGTGGGCCCAGAGATACCTCTCCGACAATCGGAGTGACAAATCCTAATCTCGAAATACGCCAACCCAACAAGTACCTTTGGAGACACCTGTAGAGCACCTTTATAATCACCCAGTTACGTTGTGACGTTTGGTAGCACACAAAGTGTTCCTCCGGTAAACGGGAGTTGGATAATCTCATAGTCATAGGAACATGTATAAGTCATGAAGAAAGCAATAGCAACATACTAAACGATCGGGTGCTAAGCTAACGTAATGGGTCATGTCAATCACGTCATTCTCCTAATGAGGTGATCATGTTAATCTAATTACAACTCATGTCAATGGCTAGGAAACATAACCATCTTTGATTCACAAGCTAGTCAAGTAGAGGCATACTAGTGACACTCTGTTTGTCTATGTATTCACACATGTATTATGTTTCCGGTTAATACAATTCTGGCATGAAAAATAAACATTTATCATGATATAAGGAAATATATAATACTTTATTATTGCCTCTAGGGCATATTTCCTTTAGCAAGCCCCCCCCCCTTGATCACCAGATATCGCCTATTCTTCTCTATACTGCTTGCATTAGAGTAGTGAAGCATGTTACTGCTTTCCGTTTATCCTATCCTGATGCATAGCCTGTCCTTGCTTCTACTGTTGTTACCTTTACCTGCAATCCTACATGCTTAGTATAGGGTGCTAGTTTTCCATCAGTGGCCCTACATTCTTCTCCATCTGCTGTGCTATACTATCGGGCCATGATCACCTGGGCGGTGATCACGGGTATATACTTATATACTCTATACATGACACAGGTGGTGACTAAAGTCGGGTCGGCTCGTAGGAGTACCCGCAAGTGGATCTTTGTGGCGGAGCGATAGGGCAGGTTGAGACCGCCTAGGTGAGAGGTGGGCCTGGCCCTGGACAGCGTTCGCGGTTACTTCGACATAACACGCTTAACAAGTTCTTGGTATTTGATCTGAGTCTGGCCATTTGGTCTATACGCACTAACCATCTACGCGGGAGTAGTTATGGGTATGCCGGCGTCGTGGTATCAGCGGAAGCCTTCGTGACGTCAGCGACTAAGTGGCGCGCGCCGGACTGGACTAGAACGCCACTAGGCTAGGTCTGCTTCCGGCCGCGTACGCAACATGCAGGTGTGCAATGGGCGATGGGCCCAGACCCCTGCGCGCATAGGATTTAGACCGGCGTGCTGACCTCTCTGTTGTGCCTAGGTGGGGCTGCGACGTGTTGATCTTACGAGGCCGGGCATGACCCAGGAAAGTGTGTCCGGCCAAATGGGATCGAGCGTGTTGGGTTATGTGGTGCACCCCTGCAGGGAAGTTTATCTATTCGAATAGCCGTGTCCCTCGGTAAAAGGACGACCCGGAGTTGTACCTCGACCTTATGACAACTAGAACTGGATACTTAATAAAACACACCCTTCCAAGTGCCAGATACAACCCGGTGATCGCTCTCTAACAGGGCGACGAGGAGGGGATCGCCGGGTAGGATTATGCTATGCGATGCTACTTGGAGGACTTCAATCTAGTCTCTTCTACATGCTGCAAGATGGAGGCTACCAGAAGCGTAGTCTTCGACAGGATTAGCTATCCCCCTCTTATTCTGACATTCTGCAGTTCAGTCCACTGATATGGCCCTTTACACATATACCCATGCATATGTAGTGTAGCTCCTTGCTTGCGAGTACTTTGGATGAGTACTCACGGTTGCTTTTCTCCCTCTTTTCCCCTTTCTATACCTGGTTGTCGCAACCAGATGCTGGAGTCCAGGAGCTAGAGATCCCAAGGATGATTCTACATGGAGTTCGGCTTCGAGGAGTAGTTAGGAGGTCCCAGGCAGGAGGCCTTGCCTTTTCGATCGTTGCTACTTTTGTGCTAGCCTTCTTAAGGCAGACTTGTTTAACTTATGTCTGCACTCAGATATTGTTGCTTCCGCTGACTCATCTATGATCGAGCAATTGTATTCAAGCCCTCGAGGCCCCTGGCTTGTATTATGATGCTTGTATGACTTATTTATGTTGTAGAGTTGTGTTGTGATATCGTCCCGGGAGTCCCTGATCTTGATCGTACACATTTGCGTGCATGATTAGTGTACGGTCAAATCGGGGGCGTCACAAGGCTGCTGCTCGGCTTGAGTTACCGCTTTATCCCGTCCGCGGGGTGGTTGGTTCGCCGCACTGCTTCGCACTCGAGGTGCTCGCTCGGCATTGCGCGAGGGAGGTATAGGCTTCTCCGGCGCCTCCTCATCGAACTGAGGTAGCAGTTTGCGTTTTGGGTAGCTCTTGGCTGGGCGCTTAAGGCCGTATTCTTCAGCTGTCAGGACATCAGTCCATCTGTCGACGAGCAGATCTTGTTCAGCTTGAAGCTGCTGCTATTTCTTCTTCAGGCTCTTTGCAGTGGCTATGAGTTGAAGCTTAAAGCGCTCCTATTCCAGAGGGTCCTCAAGCACGATGAAGTCTTCGTTGCCGAGGCTCGTCTCTACTTCGGAGGGCGGATGGTAACTATCGTCCTCCGAATTTTCTTCTGCGGCCTGTTCGTCAGGGTTGACTTGCCTTGGCTCCCGATTGTCTCGTTCCACAGTTTGCTCATCGGGTTCTTCTGTTTGTTCGGCGCCATCCGGAGTGTTGCCCTCTTCTGCGCCAGTATTACTATCCCTGCTGCGGCGGGATTTAGAGCGGCGCCGCTGACGCCGGCGCTTTTGTTGTGCTTTATGGGGGTCCTCCTTTGCCGGACTTTCCCTGTCATCGCCGCTGTTATTTTTCGGTGTGTCTACCATCTAGACATCATATGCGGAGGTGGCCGTCCAACATCCAGTAAATGGCGGGTCCTGGCCCTACTCCTGATCGGCATCGTCGTCCATACCATCGATGTCTTCGGAGCCGTAGTCAAGCACATCGGTTAAATCATCAACAGTGGCTGGATTGGAGACCCCGGCAACCGCACCCCTTCGCCCCGATAAACAAGTGGGTGGTAGGTGGGAAAAAAATTCCCCCTCCTAAGCCCCTTGCCTGAACTGGTTGTAGTTCGGCTGTGAGTTCCCTGCCAAGGACAGGTTCTTAAAAGAGTCTAGCAAATCGCCCAAAGGTGAGTGCTGAAAGATGTCTGCGGCGCTGAACTTGAAGATTGATAACCGATCGAGTTCGGTATCCGCGGACTCGTAAGGTTCGGAACTTATCGCCGGAGACGAGTCCGGGGTTCCGTTGATACAGATATCATATGAAGTAGAATCTGTGTGCGGCTCCAACGCCGTGGAATCGACAGCCTTCATGATGGGGTTAAGCTTCCCATCTTTGGATGACCCGACCTGCTCCGGATCTAGGGCCAGTGTTGCTGCAGGAGCTATCTCCTGGATGCGGCCCGATGACAGGTTTAATCCATGTTTATCGGGGCGAAGGGGTACGGTTGCCGGGGTCTCCAATCCGTCAGAGATCGAATCTTCGCGGATGTCCGCGATGTGGTTCAAGCTTCCAAACCTGACCTGATGGCCAGGGGCGTAGCTATCGATCTGCTCCAGATGGCCAAGCGAGTTGGCCCGCAGTACGAAGCCGCCGAATACTAAGATCTGTCCGGGGAGGAAGGTTTCTCCCTGGACAACGTCATTACAGACGATTGAAGGGGCCATCAAACCCTTTGCCGACGACACAGTGGAACTCTCAATGAAAGCACCAATGTCGTTGTCAAAACCGGCGGATCTCGGGTAGGGGGTCCCGAACTGTGCGTCTAAGGTCGATGGTAACAGGAGACAGGGGACACGATGTTTCACTACTACAAAAACAGCTATAGCCAATATGGACACTAATGGCGCACTATGCATGTGGTGCGCCAATACTAAATAGTAATGGCGCACCATGTGTTGAACTAGTAATGGCGCACCAAGGGATAGTGCGCCATTACTAGTTAAACTAGTAATGGCGCACCACTCCGACGGTGCGCCATTAGTAATTATGTTTCAAAAAAATTTCAAATTTTATTTTATTTTATTTTTTAAACTACTAATGGCGCACCGTGGGTGTGGTGCGCCATGCGCCATTAGTAATTTGGCCCAAACATTCCCCCGAATGCACCCCCCCGGACCGCCTTTTCAGTTTCAAAAAACATAAAAGAAAATTATAGAAATGTCAAAAAAAATAAAAAAAATAAGATTCCCATGTGATATGTGGTCTAGTTGTTATCAAAATTTACAAACATGAATTTTTGACTTTTTTGCAAAATCTCTCGAGAATTTGTAAAATGGGCATAACTTTTGCATACGAACTCGGATGAAAAAGTTTTTTATATGAAAAATCATCTACTCGAAAAGTTACATCCGAATTTAACAGGGGGACTCCCGTTAAACATTTTCAAAATCCTCAAAAACCTAACAGAAAAAAAGATACGGGGCTTTTAAGATCTGGAGAGGCAAAAAAATTACAAAAAAATTCAAACTTACTAATGGCGCACCTGCCCATGGTGCGCCATTACTATCTTCCCGCCTTCAAAATTCAAAATAAATAAAAAAATTAAAAAAAGTTAGTAATGGCGCACCTGCCCACGGTGCGCCATTACTATGCCGTATATATGGCTGGGCGTGGTCGTCTCCTCCTTACCTCTTCATTCTTCTCCTCCACTCCACCTCTCCTCCACTCCATCTCCTCCTCTCCTCCACTCCATCTCCCCTTCTCTCCTCCACCATACTACCCTCCTCCTCTCCGGCGACCTCCTCCTCCTCCTCTTCGGCGACCTCCTCCTCCCTCCTCTCCTCCCCTCCCCTCACGGTTTCTCCTCCCTCCTC
>NC_057799.1:597794438-597824068 GCF_018294505.1 Triticum aestivum
TCCCTCCCCTCACGGTTTCTCCTTCCTCCTCTCCGGTGACCTCCTCCTCCTCTCCGGCGATGTAGGCGAGCGCCTCTCCGGTGACCTCCTCCTCCCCCTCTCCGTGACCTCGGCCCTCCTCTCCGGCGAACTCCTCTCCGGCAAAAGAACACGACAAAAGAACGTACAAGATACAAAAACGAGAACAAAATTTGAAAAAATATCGTGCAAAAAAATGAGCAAAAAAACGAGCAAAAAAATCGCGATCTAGATCCAAATTCAAAATTCAAAAATAGCAATGGCGCACGGTGGGGGTTAGACGGTGCGCCACTACTATTTTCCCGCCTTCAAAATTGAAAAATACTAATGGCGCACCGTGGCCTATACTAATGGCGCACTGCCTGGTGCGCCATTAGTATCTGGTATACTAATGGTGCACCAGTGGTGCGCCATTAGTATTAATTACTAGTGGCGTGGTACTAGTGGCGCACCAGTAGTGCGCCATTAGTAGGCAAAACTGGTGCGCCACTAGTAGGCCTTTTCCTAGTAGTGTTTACCCAGGTTTGGGCCCTCTCTATGGAGGTAATACCCTACTTCCTGCTTGATTGATCTTGATGCATATGAGTATTACGAGAGTTGATCTACCACGAGACCGTAGAGGCTAAACCCTACAAGCTAGCCTATGGTTATGATAATGTGTCCCTGCCTATCCGGACTCTCTCCGGTTTATATAGACACCGAAGAGATCTAGGGTTACATGGAGTCGGTTACATAAAAAGGAATCTACATGATTGATCGCCAAGCTTGCCTTCCACGCCATGGAGAGTCCCATCTGGACACGTAGAGGGTCTTCGGTCTTCACATCTTCATGGCCCATCAGTCCGGCCCATGGCTAACAGGCCGGACGCCCGAGGACCCCTTAGTCCAGGACTCCCTCAGCCACCACCAAAGCCAAGTGACCCGGATTATCAACCCAGGGCGGGTGATCCTCTCGACTCCACATAATAGGTTGCTCAGACCATCACAAGTAATGGGGAACTGCCGGCTCAACGGCGTTCACAGCCCTCTTGTGGAGCTTCCGGTCCCGCTTGCATAAACTTGTGGTGAACACGTGATACTGGCCACTATTTAGCTGCTTCGGATGACTTTGATATCCAGACTGCTGCTGCTGCTGACCCCCCTGACCGGATTGTTGATTGTAACCACCCTGATTACCTTGATGGTTTTGGTGACCCTGGAAGCCGGAACTAGAACCGCCACCACCGTAACCCGGGCCATGAGAACCGCCGCCACCTCCCGGCCCATGATTGTTCTGGAATAAACCAGACTTTTGAACTCCCTCATAATTTGACAATCTTTCCAAAGGTGACTGGACGGCCTTTCCTTCGTGCCATGCTTTGGGCAGGGCTGATTCAGCAACTGCTCAAGATTGGGACCTGATCCACCTGTCCGAGGAGGTGGCCTCCCCTTACGATGCTGACCATTGTTCTGCGTGTTGGTATTAGCCACAAAATCTGAATTACTATCAGCCTTGCGCTTACCATTGCCCCCTTGACTCGCCGGGTTATGCTGCGGACCCTTGGTGTTGCCACTCTTCTTTCCCTTTTTCGGATTTTTCATCATCAGACTCGGGGTCCTTGGTACTATCAGAGTCGGCATATATAACTAGAGCCGCCATCAGCTGCCCCATATCATTGCAATCGCGCTTGAGCCGCCCTAGCTTCTGCTTGAGAGGCAAAAAAGGGCAATTCTTCGCTAACATTAGAACTGCTGAGCCGGCATTGATGTTATCCGATGAGTGTAGGATAGCCTTGACCCGGCACACCCAATGGGTCGTTGACTTGCCCTCTTCTTGGGTGCAAGCATCCAAATCCACAATCGACATGGGTTGTTTGCACGTATCTTTAAAGTTCTAGATAAACCGGGCTTTTCGCTCATCCCATGACCCGATGGAATTGGCAGGCAGCCCTTTTAACCAAGTACGGGCCGTCCCATCCAGCATCATGGTGAAGTATTTTGCGCACGCAGCATCACTGACCTCCAACAGCTCCATGGCAATCTCATAACTCTCAATCCACGCCTCAGGGGGTAAGTCGGCTGTGTAATTGGGCACCTTATGAGGTCCTTTGAAGTCCTTGGGCAGACGCTCATTTCGCAGAGCCGACACTAAACATGGTATACCCGTGGTTCTAGAGGTCACGCCTGCCTCCACTGAAGTCATCGGATAAACCGGAAGATGTTGATTGATATGTCTCCAATGTATCTATAATTTTTTATTGTTCCATGCTATTATATTATCTGTTTTGGATGTTTAATGGGCTTTACTATACACTTTTATATTATTTTGGGACTAACCTATTAACCGGAGGCCCAGTCCTAATTGCTGTTTTTTTGCCTATTTCAGTGTTTCGCAGAAAAAGAATATCAAACGGAGTCCAAATGGAATGAAACCTTCGGGGGAGTTATTTTTGGAACAAACGCAATCCAGGAGACTTTGGGTGGACGTCAAGAAAGAAACAAGGCGGCCACGAGGCAGGAGGGCGCGCCCAGGGGGGTAGGCGTTCCCCCACCCTGGTGGGCCCCTCGTGGCTCCCCTGACCAACTTCCTTCGCCTATATATATATCCATATACCCTAAAAACATCCAACAGCACTAGGAAACCCTATTTCCACCGCCGCAACCTTCTGTACCCGTGAGATCCCATCTTGGGGCCTTTTCCGGCGCTCCGCCGGAGGAGGAATCGATCACGGAGGGCTTCTACATCAACGCCATAGCCTCTCCGATGAAGTGTCAGTAGTTTACCACAGACCTTCGGGTCCATAGTTATTAGCTAGATGGCTTCTTCTCTCTCTTTGATTCTCAATACAAAGTTCTGCTTGATCTTCTTGGAGATCTATTCGATGTAATACTTTTTGCGGTGTGTTTGTCGAGATCCGATGAATTGTAGGTTTATGATAAAGATTATCTATGAACAATATTTGAATCTCCTCTGAATTCTTTTATGTATGACTAGCACATATGCACGTGCGTTGTAACGGAAGGTATTTTTTCGAGAAGCAACGGGAAAGATAATTGACATGTCATCCAAAAAAATGGTATCCACAATGGTAGGTGATAAAGCAAGGTGTTATGGTCTTCTCAATGGACATGTTTGACACGCGAAATCTTGATAGTGGTGTGATTGGTCGGTGTGGTGGCGAGCATTCAACTCATGCCTTTCTTTCCCGCGACGGCGTAACCGGGTGGATTATTAATTCCAGCGCATAAATCTCGTTTTATTAGCATCATCAGACATGAATCTTCCTTCTTTTTTAGGCTTTAATCTCTTTGATTATTTTAGTGCTCAAGTGCCCATAATTTTGCTCTAATTAAAGCCAAACAACATATTCTCTTTTATTGGTACGTGCCCACAATTTTTTTCATATATGGTCAACCAGCATAGAGCGAACGTGCACCGCTAACCAATGGCCATCACGAATATTTAAGAAAATACTATATCATCAGATTAGAATTTTTTTTGATTTTTTTGAACATTCAAAAAAATATGAGCTGGCAAACATTCTTGGAAACATGAACAATTTTTGAATCCTAATTTTTTTTAAAATGCAACATTTTTTAAATTACAATATTTTTTTGGAAAACACAAAAAAATAGAAACATTAGCAGTTTTTGAAATTCGCAAACAGTATTTTGAAAACATGAAAATTTTATTAAAAAAATAATGAATTTATATTTCTTTAAAAGGGGAACATTCAAAATAATTTTAGAAAATGTTTTCTTAGACACAAATGTTATTTGGGATTTGTGAACATTTCACTAAAACACAAATATATTAGAAATATTGAATGTTTAATAAAACACAATTTTTATATAAAAAATCTCAAAAGAATTTTTGAAAACACGAACATTTTTTGAATGTTGAGAAAATTTCAAAACATGTATTTTTATTTAAATTTTTGAACATTTTTCAAAACAGGAACAAAAATTTGGGTTGAAGATTTGAACAAAAATTGAAATTCTAAATATTTTTGCAAATTTTACTTCATAGAAAAATAAAAATAAAAAGGAAAATTAAATTTAAAAGGGAAAGAAAAAGGAACAGAGAAAGGAAAATATAAATAGAACAATGAAAAGGGGAAACGGGCAGACCTAGTCTTAGGGGCCCAGAGGGAAGCTTCAACTATTTATCGTTCCGTGCGACAAATAAATTCTTCCCAACAGCATGGGCAATAATAAGTGGGCTGGTTTCGTTGGGCCGGAGCGCGCGCGGCCCAGTTACGGAATTCTGGACAAACCTTTTTCTAGCGGATAGACGCACAAAAATTTAGTACCACTTCGGTTAAAAAGAAAATAAATTCAACGGTGAAGAGATGAAAAAATTGGAGAAACACACCTTGCTTTATTAGTAGGTATAGATTTGTTATCTTTGCAAGTCTCTTCGAATTATCAGTTTGGTTTGGCCTACTAGATTGATCTTTCTTGCAATGGGAGAAGTGCTTAGCTTTGGGTTCAATATTGCGGTGTCCTTTCCCAGTGACAGCAGGGGCAGCAAGGCACGTATTGTATTGTTGCCATCGAGGATAAAAAGATGGGGTTTATATCATATTGCTTGAGTTTATCCCTCTACATCATGTCATCTTGCCTAATGCGTTACTCTGTTCTTATGAACTTAATAGTCTAGATGCATGCTGGATGGCGGTCGATGTGTGGAGTAATAGTAGTAGATGCAGAATCGTGTCGATCTACTTGTCGCGGACGTGATGCCTATATACATGATCATGCCTAGATATTCTCATAACTATGCGCTTTTCTATCAATTGCTCGACAGTAATTTGTTCACCCACCGTAATACTTATACTATCTTGAGAGAAGCCACTAGTGAAACCTATGGCCCCCGGGTCTATTTTCCATCATATAAGTTTCCGATCTATTTTATTTTGCAATCTTTACTTTCCAATCTATACCATAAAAATACCAAAAATATTTATTATCTCTATCAGATCTCACTTTAGCAAGTGGTCGTGAAGGGATTGACAGCCCCTTTATCGCGTTGGTTGCAAGGTTCTTATTTGTTTGTGCAGGTACGAGGAATTTGCGTGTAGCCTCCTACTGGATTGATACCTTGGTTCTCAAAAACTGAGGGAGATACTTATGCTACTTTGCTGCATCACCCTTTCCTCTTCAAGGGAAAACCAACGCATGCTCAAGAGGTAGCAAGAATGATTTCTGGCGCCGTTGCCGGGGAGTCTACGCTCAAGTCAAGACATACCAAGTACCCATCACAAACTCTTATCCCTCGTATTACATTATTTGCCATTTGCCTCTCGTTTTCCTCTCCCCCACTTCACCTTTGCCTTTTCTTCGCCTTCTTCCCGTATGTCTTTTTGTTTGTGTTTCCACATGCCTTCTATTTGCTTGCATCTTTGCTTGCTAAAAATCTATTGATATGGATCCACTTAAAGTGTTGTACTTGGATCATCTTCGATCCTTATGCGCTCGTGCTGAAACCCAACTAGCCTAGTTGATGGGAAATCTTTAGATGAGCATGCTCATTTTGTGCGTCACCATTTGTCTGAAAAGGGGAGACTCTTACGGGATCAAATAAACAGATTGTTGTGCTATGCTTGGAATCTTTGTGAAATTTATGATTTTACTTGTTGCTCTAAGAACCCTAAAAAACACCTCCCCTACCTATGTGAGTTTAATGATAATGAAATCTTATCTTCTTATGCAAAGGGTGTTTATAGTTATTATGATATCAAACAAATTGAAGAATTTGTTGCTTTTAAGGGTGCTTATGAAGTTGCTTCTTTCATTGAAAAGTATGATATTACTCTCTACGAATCTGAAAATATTGACATACTTAAATATTGCTATGAAAACTATACTCATAATGTCTATGTCAAAGAATTTATTCAGAGAATGACCGTTGCTTTGGAAGAAAATAATGATATGCATGAATCTATAGATACTTATGATTCGATGATTTGATTGAAATATCCCTTGATGAACATGATGCTTGCTATTCTTGTGGCCATGATGCCAATATTTATAAAGATGAATTTGCTATAGTTCCTTATGTTAAACATGAGATCGTTGCTATTGCACCCATACTTGGTAGTTCCTTCGATAAAAAGCATGATTGCAATGATTTTACTATAAATTCTCTTGATGTCAATTGTGCTAACAATATGCAAAACCCTAAGCTTGGGGATGCTAGTTTTGCTATGTCTACTACTTGTTGCAATGATCATGATTGGGGTGATTGTTCTTATGATCTTGAAAATTTATTTAAGCCCCATGATGAATATGAGATTGATAATAATGTTTGCAATAATATTGAAAGTGGGTTTGGAAGAGTGTCAACTTTAGATCCCACATATTTGGAAAATGTTCAATCTTATGAATTTTTTTGATAAAAGTGGGTTTGGAGAGGTCATGACTTTAGTTAATGATAATCCCACTATTTTGGAAGAGTGTCAACTTCGCATACATGAGGATCATGTTGAGAATATGTTATGTGATAGATATTTTGTTAAATTTGCCTATGATCCTACATTTAATTATTATGAGAGAGGAAAATATGGTTGTAGAAATTTTTATCTTACTAAATTACCTCTCGTCATGTTGAGATTGCTATCGTCTCTTTCTTCTTCCTTGCATATGCTAATTTTTGCTTGCTATAATAATTTGTTATCTTATAAATGCCTATGCATAGGAAGTATGTTAGACTTAGATGTGTTTATCACGTGTTCTATGATGCTCTCTTTGTGCTTCAATTCTTGTCTTTCATGTGAGCATCATTAAAATTATCAATGCCTAGCTAAAAGGCTTTAAACAAAAGCGCTTGTTGGGAGACAACCCAATATTTTTCCTTGCTGTTATTCAATAAATAATTCATCTAGCCTCTGGTTAGATGTGTTTTATGTTTTAATTAGTGTTTGTTCCAAGTAGAACCTATAGGATCATCTTGGGTGATAGTTAATTTGATCTTGCT
This sequence comes from Triticum aestivum, assembly GCF_018294505.1. Taxonomy (NCBI): domain Eukaryota; kingdom Viridiplantae; phylum Streptophyta; class Magnoliopsida; order Poales; family Poaceae; genus Triticum; species Triticum aestivum. The sequence goes on from NC_057799.1 coordinate 597,801,415, forward strand.
GAAAAACAGAAACTTTTGCGCGCACGAGAATTATTTTAATAAATCACAGAAACGTGCTTTTCAGTTGATTATTTTTGCAGAAGATTAATAGAAAAATTTCCTAGGACTTCCTTGTTTGGTAGAATTTTTGGAGTTCCATAAGTATTCGAAAGTTACAGATTACTACAGACTGTTCTGTTTTTGACAGATTCTTTTTTGGTGTGTTGTTTGCTTATTTTGATGAATCTATGGCTAGTATCGGGGCGTATGAACCATAGAGAAGTTGGAATACAGTAGGTTTAACACCAATATAAATAAAGAATAAGTTAATTACAGTACCTTAAAGTGGTGGTTTGTTTTATTGCACTAACGGAGCTCATGAGATTTTCTGTTGAGTTTTGTGTTGTGAAGTTTTCAAGTTTTGGGTAAACATTTGATGGATTATGGAATAAGGAGTGGCAAGAGCCTAAGCTTGGGGATGCCCAAGGCACCCCAAGGTAAAATTAAAGGACAATCAAAAGCCTAAGCTTGGGGATGCCCCGGAAGGCATCCCCTCTTTCGTCTTTGTCCATCGGTAACTTTACTTGATGCTATATTTTTATTCACCACATGATATGTGTTTTGCTTGGAGCGTCTTGTATGATATGAGTCTTTGATTTTTAGTTTACCACAATCATCCTTGCTGTACGCTGTACACACCTTTTGGAGAGACACACATGAATCGGAATTTATTAGAATACTCTATGTGCTTCACTTATATCTTTTGAGATAGACAATTTTGCTCTAGTACTTCACTTATATCTTTTTAGAGCACAGTATTGGTTTTAATTTGTAGAAATTATTGATATCTCATGATTCACTTATATTATTTTGAGAGTCTCTTAGAACAGCATGGTAATTTGCTTTGGTTATAAAATTAGTCCTAATATGATGGGCATCCAAGTTGGGTAAAATAAAAACTTTCATATAGAGTGCATTAAATGATAAATTTGATACTTGATAATTGTTTTGAGATATAAAGGTGGTAATATTAGAGTCATGCTAGTTGGGTAATTATGAAATTGAGAAATACTTGTGTTAAAGTTGGCAAGTCCCGTAGCATGCACTTATGGTGAACGTTGTGTGACAAATTTGAAGCATGGGGTGTTCTTTGATTGCCTTTCTTATGAGTGGAGGTCAGGATCGCGCGATGGTTAACTCCTACCAACCGTTCCCCTAGGAGCATGCGTAGTAAGACTTTGCTTTGAGGGCTAATAAAATTTTGCAATAAGTATATGAGTTCTTTATGACTAATGTGAGTCCATGGATAATACGCACTCTTACCCTTCCACAATTTGCTAGCCTCTACGGTACCGTGCATTGCCCTTTCTCACCTTGAGAGTTGGTGCAAACTTCGCCGGTGCATCCAAACCCCGTGATACGCTCTATCACACATAAACCTCCTTATATCTTCCTCAAAACAGCCACCATACCTACCTATTATGGCATTTCCATAGCCATTCCGAGATATATTGCCATGCAACTTTCCACCGTTCCATTTATTATGACACGCTCCATCATTGTCATATTGCTTTTGCATGATCATGTAGTTGACATCGTATTTGTGGCAAAGCCACCTTTATAATTCTTTCATACATGTCGCTCTTGATTCATTGCATATCCCGTTACACCACCGGAGGCATTCACATAGAGTCATATTTTTTCTAAGTATTGAGTTGTAATTCTTGAGTTGTAAATAAATAAAAGTGTGATGATCTTCATTATTAGAGCATTGTCCCATGTGAGGAAAGGATGATGGAAGCAATGATTCCCCCACAAGTCGGGATGAGTCTCCGGACTTTATGAAAAAATAAAAGAGGCCAAAGAAGCCCAAATAAAAAGAAGAGGCCAAAGAAGCCCAAACAAAAAAAATATATGAGGGAAAAAGAGAGAAGGGACAATGTTACTATCCTTTTTCCACACTTGTGCTTCAAAGTAGCACCAAGATCTTCATGATAGAGAGTCTCCTATGTTTTCACTTTCATATACTAGTGGAAATTTTTATTATAGAACTTGGCTTGTATATTCCAATGACGGGCTTCCTCAAAATGCCCTAGGTCTTCGTGAGCAAGCGAGTTGGATGCACACCCACTTAGTTCCTTTTGTTGAGCTTTCATACACTTATAGCTCTAGTGCATCCGTTGCATGGCAATCCCTACTCACTCACATTGATATCTATTGATGGGCATCTCCATAGCCCGTTGATACGCCTAGTTGATGTGAGACTATCTTCTCCTTTTTTGTCTTCTCCACAACAACCATTCTATTCCACATATAGTGATATGTCCATGGCTCACGCTCATGTATTGCGTGAAGATTGAAAAAGTTTGAGAACATAAAAAGTATGAAACAATTGCTTGGCTTGTCATCGGGGTTGTGCATGATTTAAATATTTTGTATGATGAAGATAGAGCATAGCCAGACTATATGATTTTGTAGGGATAACTTTCTTTGGCCATGTTATTTTGAGAAGACATGATTGCTTTATTAGTATGCTTGAAGTATTATTATTTTTATGTCAATATTAAACTTTTGTCTTGAATCTTTCGGATCTGAACATTCATGCCACAAAAAAGAAAATTACATTGAGAATTATGCTAGGTAGCATTCCACATCAAAAATTCTGTTTTATCATTTACCTACTCGAGGACGAGCAGGAATTAAGCTTGGGGATGCTTGATACGTCTCCAACATATCTATAATTTTGATTGTTCCATGCTATTATATTATCTGTTTTGGATGTTTAATGGGCTTTATTATGCACTTTTGTATTATTTTTGGGACTAACCTACTAACCGGAGGCCCAGTGCAAATTGCTGTTTTTTTGCCTATTTCAGTGTTTCGCAAAAAAGGTATATTAAACGGAGTCCAAACGGAATGAAACCTTCACGAGGATCGTTTTTGGAACAAACGCAATCGAGGAGACTTGGAGTGGACGTCAAGGAAGCAACGACGCGGCCACGAGGTAGGAGGGCGCGCCCCCCACCCTCGTGGGCCCCTCGTAGCTCCACCGACCTACTTCTTTCGCCTATATATAATCATATACCCTAAAAACATCCAGGAGCACCACGAAATCCTATTTCCACCGCCGCAACCTTCTGTACCCGTGAGAAGGGACAATGTTACTATCCTTTTTCCACACTTGTGCTTCAAAGTAGCACCATGATCTTCATGATAGAGAGTCTCCTATGTTGTCACTTTCATATACTAGTGGGAATTTTTCATTATAGAACTTGGCTTGTATATTCCAATGATGGGCTTCCTCAAAATTCCCTAGGTCTTCGTGAGCAAGCAAGTTGGATGCACACCCACTTAGTTTCTTTTTGATGAGCTGTCATACATTTATAGCTCTAGTGCATCTGTTGCATGGCAATCCCTACTCCTCGTATTGACATCAATTGATGGGCATCTCCATAGCCCGTTGACTAGCCGCGTCAATATGAGACTTTCTCCTTTTTTGTTCTCTCACATAATCCCTATCATCATACTCTACTCCACCCATAGTGCTATATCCATGGCTTACGCTCATGTATTGCGTGAGGGTTGAAAAAGCTGAAGCGCGTTAAAAAGTATGAACCAATTGCTTGGCTGAAACCAGGGTTGTGCATGATGGGAGCATTTTGTGTGACGAAAATGAAGCATGGCCTAACTATATGATTTTGTAGGGATAAGCTTTCTTTGGCTATGTTATTTTGATAAGACATGATTACTTTGTTAGTATGCTTGAATTATTATTACTCTTATGTCAATATTAAACTTTTATCTTGAATCTTTTGGATCTGAACATTCATGCCACAATGAAGAAAATTACATTGAGAATTATGTTAGGTGGCATTCCACATCAAAAATTCTGTTTTTATCATTTACCTACTCGAGGACGAGCAGGAATTAAGCTTGGGGATGCTTGATACCTACTCGAGGATGATTGTTCCATGATATTATATTATCTGTTTTGGATGTTTAATGGGCTTTACTATACACTTTTATATTATTTTTGGGACTAACCTATTAACCGGAGGCCCAGTCCAAATTGCTGTTTTTTTACCTATTTCGGTGTTTCGCAGAAAAGGAATATCAAACAGAGTCCAAACGGAATGAAACCTTCGGGAGAGTTATTTTTGGAACAAACGCAATCCAAGAGACTTAGAGTGGACGTCAAGAAAGAAACGAGGCAGCCACGAGGCAGGAGGGCGCGCCCAGGGGAGGTAGGCGCGCCCCCACCCTGGTGGGCCCCTTGTGGCTCCCCTGACCGACTTCCTTCGCCTATATATATCCATATACCCTGAAAACATCCAAGAGCACCACGAAGCCCTATTTCCACCACCGCAACCTTCTGTACCCGTGAGATCCCATCTTGGGGCCTTTTTCAGCTCCGCCGGAGGAAGAATCGATCACGGTGGGCTTCTACATCAACACCATAGCCTCTCCGATGAAGTGTCAGTAGTTTACCACAGACCTTCGGGTCCATAGTTATTAGCTAGATGGCTTCTTCTCTCTCTTTGATTCTCAATACAAAGTTCTCCTCGATCTTCTTGGAGATCTATTCGATGTAATACCTTTTGCGGTGTGTTTGTTGAGATCCGATGAATTGTGGGTTTATGATAAAGATTATCTATGAACAATATTTGAATCTCTCTGAATTCTATTATGTATGATTTGTTATCTTTGCAAGTCTCTTCGAATTATCAGTTTGGTTTGGCCTACTAGATTGATCTTTCTTGCAATGGGAAAAGTGCTTAGCTTTGGGTTCAATCTTGCGGTGTCCTTTCCCAGTGACAGCAGGGGCAGCAAGGAACATATTGTATTGTTGCCATCGAGGATAAAAAGATGGGGTTTATATCATATTGCTTGAGTTTATCCCTCTACATCATGTCATCTTGCCTAATGCGTTACTCTGTTCTTATGAACTTAATACTCTAGATGCATGCTGGATAGCGGTCGATGTGTGGAGTAATAGTAGTAGATGCCGAATCATTTCGATCTACTTGTCGCGGACGTGATGCCTATATACATGATCATGCCTAGATATTCTCATAACTATGCACTTTTCTATCAATTGCTTGACAGTAATTTGTTCACCCACCGTAATACTTATGATATCTTGAGAGAAGCCACTAGTGAAACCTATGGCCACCGGGTCTATTTTCCATCATATAAGTTTCCGATCTATTTTATTTTGCAATCTTTACTTTCCAATCTATATCATAAAAATACCAAAAATATTTATTATCTCTATCAGATCTCACTTTAGCAAGTGGCCGTGAAGGGATTGACAACCCCTTTATCGCGTTGGTTGCAAGGTTCTTATTTGTTTGTGTAGGTACGAGGGATTTGCGTGTAGGCTCCTACTGGATTGGTACCTTGGTTCTCAAAAACTGAGGGAAATACTTATGCTACTTTGCTACATCACCCTTTCCTCTTTAAGGGAAACCCAACACATGCTCAAGAGGTAGCATTGATGAGCCGCCCGTCGAGCCGCCTGCTCAGCTTGTCGACGTGCCCTGTCCTGATCGACCAAATCATGAGCCCCTTCACGTGCCGGGTCATGCCAACGCGGCTGGTTACGGCGCTGGTCATTACTTGAAACGGCCGGTGAGTCCATACGTTTGCTATAGCTCCGGCTTGGGCAAGGGGTCGAATGAATCCTCTCTCAACTATAAGAATATGCCTCCTGTTGTACCAATGCTGTTTGAAGAAGCTCTCTAGCCCTCCGCATTTCAACCGCCGCTGGAGAATCGCCTTCAACTGGGAGAGCCACCAATCGTGTCGCCGCTTATCCAAAGGGTTGGAATAATGACCCGGTGGTATCGGCACATACTGAGGCGGAGTATTATTCAGACGGGGTGGCTCCATCGTGCGCGGTTGAGCCGGCGCTCCAGCCCCGGGCGCTTCGACCCGGTTTACCTTTCGTTGGTACTAGTCCATGCTCCGGGCGTGCAAAAGAGATTCCTCGCCTTGTAAACCGGCGGCAGACGACTCCGGTGCCTTCTTCTCATGATTTCATTTGAAGCGTTCTGATCCAACAAGAGCCGGAGGGAACTAGCCTGGATCCGCTGTGCCTGGGCATCCAAAACAGCTAGCTCCGATGTCATCCTAGCATCCTCCGCCGCCAGGTCTTCCTTGGCTTGAGCTTCCTCGTCACGTAGTTTTCCAATTTCCACGTTATGCCGAGCTTGATTCGCCGGGCTAACCTCTGTTGTTAACAAGGATGTCAGTTTATCCAGCAAATCCGTCAAAATCTGAGCCGGCGGGTGAGGGAGTCCTGGATTAAGGGGTCCTCGGCAGCCGGACTATATACTTTGGCCGGACTGTTAGGCTATGAAGATATAAGACGAAGACTTCTTCCCGTGTCCAGATGGGACTCTTCTTGGCGTAGAAGGCACGCTTGGCGATTCGGATATGTAGATTCCTTTCTCTGTAGCCGACTTTGTACAACCCTAGCCCTGTCCGGTGTCTATATAAACCGGAGGGCTTAGGCTTCTAGGGTTTAGCCACAACAATCATAATCTCATAGGCTAGACTTATAGGGTTTAGCCATTACGATCTCGTGGTAGATCAACTCTTGTAATACTCATATTCATCAAGATCAATCAAGCAGGAAGTAGGGTATTACCTCCATAGAGAGGGCCCGGACCTGGGTAAACATTATGTCCCCCGCCTCCTGTTACCATTAGCCTTAGACGCACTGTTCGGGACCCCCTACCCGAGATCCGCCGGTTTTGACACCGACATTGGTGCTTTGATTGAGAGTTCCGTTGTGTCGTCACCAGAAGGCTTGATGGCTCCATCAATCATCTACAACAACGCAGTCCAGGGGGAGATCTTCCTCCCCGGACAGATCTTCGTATTCGGCGGCTTCGCACTGCGGGCCAACTCGCTTGGCCATCTAGGGCAGATCGATAGCTACGCCCCTGGTCGTCAGGTCAGATTTGGAAGCCTGAATTTTGTAGCCGATATCCGTGGAGACTTGATCTTCGATGGATTCGAGCCCATGTCGGCTGTCCCCTGCCACCAAGATGAACATGACCTAAATCTGTCATCTGGCCGCGCCAGGAAATAGCGCCTGTAACCGCTCTGGCCCTAGATCCATAGCAGACTGCGTCGCCCGAAGACGGGAAGCTTAATCCCGCCACAGAAGCCGCATACTCAGCGGCGCTCGAGCCGCACAGAGACCCAACATCGAGCTAGGTTTGTTTTGCCGGAACCTCGGACTCGTCTCCAGCCATAGGTTTCGGACCGCGTGCATCCGCGTCCATCGAATCTGATCAGGCGCCAATCTTGGAGTTTAGCTCCGCGGACATCTTCCAGCACTCACCTCTAGGCGATGTGTTAAACTCATTGAAATCCCTCTCCCTGTCAGGGGACTCTCGGACGAACTATGTCCGGATCGAATGGGAAGTGGACGACGAAGAACTTTGTTTCCCACCCACCACCCACTTCATTGCCACTATCGAGGACTTAACCGACACGCTCGATTACGGCTCCAAGGACATCGACGGTATGGACGACGATGCCGGAGAGGAGCAGGCACAAAAACCACCACCCTTGGGGCAGTGGATGGCTACATCCTCATACGATATATACATGGTGGACACACCTAAGGAGAAGGAGGCCGATAGCGATAACCGCATGCCTGTTGATGAACCTCCCAAGCGCCGGCGTCAGAAGCGCCGACCTCGATCCGGCAAAATGAAAAACAGCAACATTGTCACAGACGACGATGATAATCTGAACCAAGCCGAGGACCCTGCAGACCCAGCGTTAGAGCAGGGTGTGCGAGAGGATGGTGAGCACAGTCCGGAGATGTTGTCTGACCACAGCGATGCCGAAGATAGCAATTATCAACCTGTCTCTGAAGAGGAGATTAGCCTGGGCGACGACGAATTCGTTGTCCCGGAAGAACCATTAGAACTAGAACGCCTCCATCAAAGGCTTATCGCCAATGCAAGGAGCCTGAAGAAGCAGAAGCAGCGGCTTAAAGCCGCACAGGATATGCTCAATGACAGATGGAACGAAGTGCTAGACGCTGAGGAGAAGTACGGCGGTAATCGCCAAACAAAGAGCTATCCTAAGCGTAAGCTGCTACCTGAATTCGACGACGAGGCTATTGCGCCTATACCACCGAAAAACAAAACGGCTAACAAGCCGGACCGACCACCTCGTGGTCGAGACAGAGCGGCTAGCAATGCCGCACAAAAACCTGCACCCCCTCCCCGTAAAGGAAGGGAGGTTGCAGCTCAGGACCAGACACACGATCTACAGGAAGACCTGGACAAAAAGGCTGGCAAAACCAGGTCCATCTATGGATCCAGGGAACGTGCTCCTATACGGGATCATGATTATCAAACGAAATATGCCGGCCATTTACCAGCTCGGAACCAATACCGAACATTACAACCGCCAGACCCGATAGCCAGATACAGGGGTGCCGCACACCCCCTGTGCTTCATCGATGAGGTGCTGGAACATGATTTTCCAGAAGGGTTCAAACCCGTAAACATCAAGGCATATGATGGAACGACGGACCCTGCGGTTTGGATAGAAGACTCTATTCTTCACATCCACATGGCTCGCGGAGATGATCTCCACGCCATCAAATACTTACCCCTCAAGCTAAAAGGACCAGCTCGGCACTGGCTAAAAAGCCTCCCTAAAAATTCCATCGGAAGCTGGGAAGAACTTGAGGACGCTTTTCGGGCCAATTTCGAAGGGACCTATGTCCGGCCCCCGGATGCAGACGATCTAAGTCACATAATCCAACAACCGAGAGAATCAGCCCGTAAGCTTTGGAACCGGTTTCTCACTAAGAAGAACCAAATCATCGACTGTCCGGACGCCAAAGCCCTAGCGGCCTTCAAACACAGTGTCCGGGATGAACGGCTAGCCAGGCACCTTGGCCAGGAAAAGCCAAGGACAATGACAACCTTAACTACACTAATGACCCGCTTTTGCACGGGCGAGGACAGCTGGTTAGCCCATAGCAGCACCAGTGACCCTGGCACATCCGAAGTCAGGGATGGCAATGGAAAACCACGATGCAACAAAAACAAACGTCGGAACAATGAAGAAAGCCTAGACAATACAGCGGTAAACGTCGGATTCAGGGGCTCCAGACCCGGTCAACGGAAGAAGCCATTTAAAGGCAACAAAGACGGTCCATCCAACCTGGATAAAATTTTAGACAGGCCCTGCCAGATCCCCGGCACTCCTGATAACCAGCCAATCATACCAACAGAGAATGTTGGGTCTTCAAGCAGGCTGGCAAACTCAGCACTGAACACAAAGGGAAGGGACCTCAGAGCGAAGACGAGGACGAATCTCGCTAGCCGAACATAAGAAATTTCCACGAGAGATCAAAACAGTGAACATGATCTATGTCACTCATATCCCAAAGAGGGAGCGCAAACGCGCACTCCGAGACGTCTATGCTGTCGAGCCCGTCGCCCCCAAGTTCAACCCATGGTCGGCATGTCCGATCACCTTTGATCACAGGGATCATCCGACTAGTATCCGTCACGGGGGTTCGGCTACCTTAGTGCTCGACCGAATAATCGACGGATACCACCTCACTCGAGTCCTTATGGACGGTGGCAACAGTCTCAATCTGATATATCAGGACACTGTCCGCAAGATGGGGATAGACACGTGAAGAATCAAGCCAAGCAGCACTACCTTTAAAGCAGTTATACCGGGCGTAGAAGCCCGCTGCACGGGCTCTTTAACATTGGAAGTCGTATTCGGCTCTCCTCATAACTTTCGAAGCGAAGAGCTAATCTTCAACATAGCTCCGTTCCGAAGCGGCTATCATGCACTACTCGGAAGAACGTCCTTCGCCTGTTTTAATGCAGTCCCGCATTATGCTTATCTAAAACTTAAAATGCCTGGACCACGCGGCGTCATTACGGTCAGCGGAAATACGGAGCGCTCTCTTCGTACAAAAGAATACACGGCGGCTCTAGCAGTCGGAAGACAAAATGGCCTATTCAAGCCGAGCAGCTCATCGGTCATTAAAACTGCAGACAAAGCTAAACGTGTCCGGCGCACACCTCAGTGCGGCAGCTAAGATAAACCCGAGCTCTATTAGCAGCTACGCCCCCATCGACTGCCCCATAAGGAGATACACTCAAAATTCCTTGGGCGGCGTCAGGGGCACTCTGCACGCAAAAAGTCCATAGTTCGGCTCGACCCTATTCGGACTCCAGAAGTTATCTTTCATGATTCATTAAAACGAACCAGCTTTACTTACAGCCACACCAGATTCTTTTACCTGGTTTTATCCTTTTTACAGATGGCCATCATACTATACCCTTCAAGGACACTTCACAACGGAGACAAAGGCGCAGACATGCAGCAGGGCCCCGCATTCAGGTTTCTTTTTTAGATTAAGACCCTGTGTAAACATTTTTTTATCTCTTTTTGTTTTATACTTTCCTGGCATGTAAAATGTCCAAGAAAGATATCGGCATTATCTGTAAATATACGGCTCGCCGTACTAAAAGTGGATTTTATAGAAGCAGCTTGGTTCGTATTGTGTTTTGAGATTTATGCTCTCACCACCTGCGCTCTTTCCCCACGTCGGATTGCCATACGTGCCTTGATACCAGGGTCTATCACCAGGGGCTGTATTCAGCCAGTTTATATTGAAAAGTCCGGACACCTGTAGGGAGTGTTCGGCGTCGCAAGTTTGGCCTTATATGCATCAGCTCCGAATCATGTCTTTGGTCAATAGTTGGGTTGCCCGGCTCCTGTGCTTACTACCTTACATTCCGCTATATCGACTAGGGTAGTAAAGGGAGAACTACTGCGATTGTATCCTGGCTCGTCCGGATGAGCACCTCAGTAGAGAAAGCCGAAAACTAACTGTCATGATGCGGCGAGAGCTGGACAAGCACTCGATGACTCATCAGAATCTTCGCGATTCCCTCTGTGTTAAACGAAGGACCGTCCTTCTGGTCACGTATGTAAACGCACCGTATTCGGATAACCGCGGACATACCAGGGGCTATATAGTATCCCCACCATCAATATCCTATGGCTAAGTGAAAGTGTTAAAGCTCTATAGTCCGATTGCCTAGTTCTCCGCACTAACACCTCCTTAACGGACCAAGACGTTGGGTCAAGTGTGATCAAGTGCTTTTCTGAACATCCCCGCGTTATATGCGAGGGGGCTGAAGCCGACGACTGCAAACTTTCAGATTGTATATATAAAAAAAGACGGCCGCACAGGAGGCACCAAAACTTTTCGGGCAAAAAGTATAAAAACATAGCCTTAAATATATCATAATATTGTTATTACAATTTTGATACACTTTACTCGAACATAATATTTTTCAAGCACTGTGAAAGCACAAGTGCTCCCTGGGTGATTTTGGTAATCAATGTCAACATATCTCTTGTTGGACTAATACTCTTACCTAGTATGTTTCAGATAAGTTCAACAATGGAGTGGCATGGACTAAAGGATGTGGAACCCCTTCAAGATGCTAAGGACAAAGGATTGGCTCAAGCTCAAAGCACAAGACTCTACATTTTACTTTTAGTGATCCAAGATCACATTGAGTCCTTAGGAAAGCCAATACTATTAAGAGGGGATAAGGTGTTGCTTAATGGCTTGCTTGCTCAAAGTGCTTAGTGATATGCTCCAAAGCCCTCAACCACTTTCTCACATCCACATATGTCCCAAACCAAAAGTCAAACTCGGCCCCACCAAATCTTTCTATCCGGCACCACCGAGTTCTCCTGACATAGCCACTGCCAGAAACCCTAATCAAGTCGGTCTCACCGATGGGATCTCGGTCTCACTGAGATGGACTTGCAAACTCTCTGTTCCCTATTGCAATAATTTCGGTCCCACCGAGGTATGCAATCGGTCCCACCGAGTTTGCCTGGCCAACTCTCTGTTATACTTATTACCCAAATCGGTCCCAACAAGTTTGTGTAATCGGTCAAACCGAGTTGTGGCTTTAACCTAACCCTAGCACATCGGTCCTACCGAGTTGATCATGTCGGTCCCACCGAAATGCCTAACGGTCACATTATGAACTAAATTAGTCTGACCGAGTTTTCTGATTCGGTCCCACCGAGTTTGGTAAATTTTGTGTAACGATTAGATTTTTCTGTGGAGGCTATATATACCCCTCCACCCACTCTCATTCATCGAGAGAGCCATCAGAACATGCCTACACTTCCAACATACATTTTCTGAGAGAGAACCACCTACACTTGTGTTGAGGTCAAGATATTCCATTCCTACCACATAAATCTTGATCTCTAGCCTTCCCCAAGTTGCTTTCCACTCAAATCTTCTTTCCACCAAATCCAAATCCTGTGAGAGAGTTGAGTGTTGGGGAGACTATCATTTGAAGCATAAGAGCAAGGAGTTCATCATCAACACACCATTTGGTACCTCTTGGAGAGTGGTGTCTCCTAGATTGGTTAGGTGTCACTTGGGAGCCTCCGTCAAGATTGTGCAGTTGAACCAAGGAGTTTGTAAGGGCAAGGAGATTGCCTACTTCGTGAATATCTACCCGAGTGAGGCAAGTCCTTCGTGGGCGACGACCATGGTGGGATAGACAAGGTTGCTTCTTTGTGGACCCTTCGTGGGTGGAGACCTCCGTGGACTCGCGCAACCGTTACCCTTCGTCGGCTGAAGTCTCCATCAACGTGGATGTACGATAGCACCACCTATCGGAACCACGGATAAAAAATCTCCGTGTCTCAAAATTGCGTTTGCACACTCCAATCCCATCCCTTTACATTCTTGCAAATTGCATGCTTTACTTTCCGCTGCTCATATACTCTTGTCATGCTTGCTTGATATGTATTGTGAATATTAAAACTTGTGCCAAAACTCCACTTCAACTTAAAGAGATTAAAAACTGCAACTTTTCTTACTTAGAGTCTATTCACCCCCCTCTAGACACCTCTTCTCGATCCTTTCACACTGACCCTCTATCAAGCGGGCACCCTCCAGGACGGCCTCAAAATAATGCTCTGGCGTATGATGGTCCTCGCCCTTGGGTGGACCTTGCGCTGCAATATCGGTGGCTTTCATCTTCGCCCTATACGTCTTAACGCGGGCAAGGGCCATCCGTGCACCTTCTATGCGCGTTGACCGCTTCACAACGTCGATACGCGGCGCCGCATCCACAAGACACCTCACCAAACCGAAATAACTATTCGGAAGGGGCTCAGTCGGCCACAGCCGGACTATGACGTCCTTCATGGCAGTCCCGGACATCTTATGGAGCTCGGCCCATTGGGCCATCTGTTCATTCAACAGTGGACGCTTTGTCGTGTCAAATTGCGACCAAAATAGCTTTTCCGTCGCATGTCCTTCTCTCGCGTGGAAAAACTGATTCGCATCGGCAGCACTCTTCGGTAGGTCCATAAAGGTGTCTGGAGAACTCCACAGTTGATTAAGCGGAGCATACTTTGGATCGCCAAACTTAGTTTGCAATAAAAAGGGCTTACCAGCCGCTATCTCCCCGGCTTGTCGGATCTCCTCCCGAGCTGCTCTAGACTCAGACCGTGCTTCCTTTGCCTCTTTTAAGGCCTTGTCAAGATCGGCCGCTTTGGCTTTGTTATCTTTCTCAAGAACTTGGCATCGGCTAGTGGCATCCTTTAGCTCAAGTGCCATAGTTGATATTCTCTCCTCGCACTGACGCCAAGCAGTCTGCTCGGCCTTTAATTCGGCGGCTACCTTTTCGACAGCCGCATTACTCATCCTGGCTCGCTCCTTGGCCCGGGCAAGTTCAGCCCGAAGGGTCTCAACTACGGCGGCACTATTTGTAGTTATGCATATACAAATTTTCAGTATCACGCTCATTCCATAATACTACCATGTACTGAATGCCCCAAAGACATACCTTGCGCCTCGTCGAGCCGCCTGTTAATAAGCATGATGTCATCATCCGCTACATCAACTTTCCGATTCAGATGTGCTACCTCGGTAGCTTGGGCAGTTGCCACGGATGTAACAGCCTGTGTTTCAATTAGTCAGATCATTTCCTGGGCATATATTTTTGATCCTTTGATCGCCTCCCTTTCGATGGCAATCAGAGTCTCAGGGGATACTATCTATACACAGGTGCAATTTGCATTTATAACATAGATAAAATTACACTACGTACCTCGAAACCTCTTAGTAGGCTCGTAAAAGCTTCATTCAATCCGCTTTTCGCGGACCGAACTCTTTCAAACACCGTACCCATCAAGGTACGATGTTCCTCTGGGACGGATGCATGTTGCAACATGTCCATCAATGTATCCGGCGCCTCCGGATCCGGAACAGGTGGCGTCGTCCCTTGGACATTGGATAGTCCGGGATTTTTGTTATTCCACGTAGGGGCCGCACACCCCGGACCCTGGGCGGCCGAAGTGTTACCTTCAGGCCCGGTCTTCACTGCCCCTTGCGCCACTCGATGATCGGGAAAGATCCTCCGGGACGACACCTCAGCGTTGTTTGCCTTATCAGGCAGGGAGATCTGTGGAGGCGTCTCGCTCTCCATCATCTCCGGAAGAAGATCCCCCGAAGAGGAGGACTGTTGAGGAGGGCTGCGTGCCAGACTGCAAGCATATGTTTAAAGTGTTACCCTTACCGCCAGGAAAGAACGGGATATGTTTAAAACACCCTGGTTCACTTACGATTCGGCTAAGGGCCTATCTTTACGGAGTGACTGCATGTCAGCATCATCCCCTGACTGGGATATCTTCCCCCGCTTAGAAGCTTCTCTCTTCAAGTCTTCAGACACTACAAAAAAATACACTTCTGTGATGATACGTGTTTGTCACAGTAGGTCGCGTTTTCTGTCATGCATGTACATCCATGACGATTTTATGACAGAATCAAGATAGTCATACCTGTGCAGTCGTAGAAGTGTTCCATGACATTACAAAAATTATCATCACGGAAGTGTCCACTTCCATGACGATAAATCGCGCATCACAGAAGTGCTTTCGTCAAAGGTGACTGTCGGTGTCAAAACCGGTGGATCTCAGGTAGGGGGTCCCGAACTTTGCGTCTAAGGTCGATGGTAACAGGAGCCAGGGGACATGATGTTTACCCAGGTTCGGGCCCTCTCTATGGAGGTAATACCCTACTTCCTGCTTGATTGATCTTGATGAATATGAGTGTTACAAGAGTTGATCTACCACGAGATCGTAATGGCTAAACCCTAGAGGCCTTAGCCTGTATGACTATGATAATGAGTATATGCCTATCCGGACTACTCTCTCCGGTTTATATAGACACCGTAGAGATCTAGGGTTGCATGGAGTCGGTTACATACAAAGGAATCTACACAATTGATTGCCAAGCTTGCCTTCCACGCCAAGGAGAGTCCCATCCGGACACGGGTGTAGTCTTCGGTCTTCGTATCTTCACAGCCCATTAGTCCGGCCCATGGCTAACAGGCCGGACGCCCGAGGACCCCTTAGTCCAGGACTCCCTCAGTAGCCCCTGAACCTGGCTTCAATGACGAGGAGTCTGGTGCGCAGATTCGTCTTCGGCATTCCAAGGCGGGTTCCCTTCTTCCAAACTCTAGAATAGTCTTCGGATGTGGTAAGTATATCCGGACCTGTGTATGCAATTACAGAGAATACAATATTTCACGATCTCAATCTGCTGACAATTGTTTGTGACATTACGTCACGCCTGCCCGGTTATTATTCCGAATCGTTGGCTATCCTGCCGCCCCACGTCTCGGGACACGGCTTTACTGGCACGTCTTGTCGAAGCAGAGATCGTGTCCCCCTATTCACGGGATTTTCATCAATGCGAGCGTGGGTAACCCAACCGTCCCCCGGGTACAACTCTTGGGAGATAGATAAGTCTCGAGACCCAGGAGGAGACGCTCGGTATTCGGGGTCTTTATATAGGGACCCAGAGTCGTCTTTTTCCTTTGCGGTTGCTTCTTCCTCAACCCCAGCCACCTTGAGTTCTAACCCTCGGGTTCCAATCACCACCAGCCCCAATCATGTCCGGATCCAGCCGTCCAGGCCGGTGGGTGGCTTCTTCTGTCACGGAGGAGGATATTGCGAAGCTTCGCGCGACGAGGTATCTTACCTCAGAGATCCTTCATCGGCTCCCTGCCGCGGGGCAGATTGTTCCTACCCCCAGATCCAGCGAGAGGGTAGTATTCGTGGCCCACTTCCTCCACGGGTGTGGGTTCACGCTTAACCCCTTCGTCCGGGTTTGGCTTGAAGGATCCTTCGCCAGGTCTTCCGACTTATGGCAACAGGGGTGGTTTTATATCAACGAGCCGCGCGGCTCCAAGTGGGCGGCTATGCCTGCGTTTCGACCCGGCCCTCTGACCCGGCTTGCTTCATGGATCAATAAGGGATTGGAATGGGGATCCATCAATGAAGTGCAGACTCTACAGAGTCGCATCCGAAGCCTTACCGAGAAGGGCATCGATCTTGTGAACGTCGTTCAAGTAATGCTAGTCCGCGGGACCTTGCCATGTCAACGGCGGCCTCTCCGTATGTGGGAGTTTAATCCAGAAGGGCGGCGGACTCTTCAGCACTTCTTTGGCACCACGCACGAAGGAATGTGGAAATTATATTTCAGGGAACGAGAGCAATGGCCGGACACCACCGAAGATGTTGGCCTTGACTGCAATCATCCGGACACTGAGGTAAGTATTCACTCTCCGCACACCTTCTACTCAAGCATCTCTTGACAAGATACTGAACAATCCGTGCCTAGATAGGACTGGGTAAAGAAAGAGGTATTAATCTAGTGTCCGGTGCCCCTTCCCGAAGACTCTGCGACCGCACTATTGATGAGAATGTTGACTCCGACACCGTACCCGGTGTCTGCAGAGGAGGGCGAGAACAGGGAGACCATAGGTAATCTCGGCCTTGAGGATAATTTAGACGCTGTGTTCAGGAAAACTGAAACACTTTTGCCCGAGGGCAAAGGTGCAGAGGAAGCCCTCCATGGCCAGAAGAGGGCCGCTTCCAAAGATTGGGAGGGGAAACCTTCCAAGAGAGGAAAGATGCCATCACCGGGCGGCTCGGGCTAGGCAAGCGATGTTGCAGCAGGGCTTTATGATGAGGACAAACCTCTGGCCAAACCGTAAGTGAAGCAGGGCACTTTTAAACATACCTCTTTATTTTCCTATTAGTGAAGTAATCATCCGATATATGTACATCCTTGCAGGCTAACGCCCGGTGTTTCTCAACCGTCCTCCTCCTCAGGGGACCTTCTTCCGGAGATGATGGAGAGTGGTACGCCTTCTCCGGCTCCCTCGCCCAACAGGGCGGATGATTCCGAGGTATCGTCCCAGAGGGCTCCTCCCGATCGACAAGCAGTGTAGGGAATGAAGAAGGCATTACCCGAAGGTGGTGCCTTTGTCACTCAGGGTTCGGAAGTCAAGGATGACGGCCCCGAATTATCGCCGGAAACAATTCTAGAGGCGAGTAAGCGGATTCCTTCAAAGGAAGGCCGTACTCCGGTGGCGGTGTCCGAAGACCCCGGAGCGCCGGGATTACAGACGGACATGCTACGACAAGCGTCCATTTCAGAGGAGCACCATGCCTTGATGGTTATGGTGGTCGAAAAGGTTCTATCCGCGAAAAGCGGATTGAACGAGGCCTTCACGAGCCTTCTAAGAGGTTTCGAGGTTTGTGATGTAATGTTGCCAATTGAATTTTATTGACAGAATGCACCTGTTGTATATGCAGTAGCCCCTGAGACTCGGATTTCCTGCCGAAGGAGGCGATCGGAGGATCAAAAAGATATGCTCGGGTACTAACCTTGGTTTAATTTTGAATACAGGCTCCCTCCCTCCCGGAAGCTACCCGAAATACGGAAGTGGCCGAACTGCAGCGAAAGCTGGATATAGCGGGGGATGACATTGCATTGATCAACAGGCGTCATGACGACTCGCAAGGTATATATTTCAAGCATTCCTTACACCAATGTGTTTGTAATTGGAGCCTGACGCGGCAGAGAGTTTTATATGAAATGTGCATGAATGCAGATGGTGTTGCCACCGTTGAAGCTCTTCGAGCGGAGCTAGTCTGGGCCAAGGAGCAGGCCCGGTGTAGTAATGCGGCTGCCGAAAAGGCATCGGCTGATTTTAGAGCCGAACAAGCAGCTCGGCGCCAAAGTGAGGGGAAAATATCCGCCCTAGCGCTTGAATTGGAGAATGCTGCCAGCCGCTGTGAATATCTTGAGAAGGAAAGTAAAGCCAAAACGGCTGAACTTAATAAGGCCTTACAAGAGGAGAGTGAAGCTCGGTCTGAATCCAGGGCAGCTCGTGAAGAGATTCGACAGGCTAAGGAGATAGCGGCCGGTAAGCCCTTCTTGCTTTAGACTAAGTTTGGCGATCCGGACTATGCTTAGCTGAACCAAGTTTGGAGTTCTCCGGCTGAATTTTCGGACTTGCCGAAGAGTTCTTCCGATGCGGCGCAGTTTTACCAAGTGCAAGAGGGGTATGCAATGGAGAAGCTTTTCTGGTCACAATTCGGCGCATCAAAGCGCCCTCCGTTGCTGAATGAACAGATGTCCCAATGGGCCGAGCTTCATAGGATGTCCGGCGATGCCATGAAGAACGTCATAATCCGGTTGTGGCCAAACGAGCCCAGTCCGAAGAGCTACTTTGGCTTGGTGCAGCATCTTATTGACGCGGTGCCGCGTATCGACGCTGTGAAGCGGTCGGCGTGCATTGAATGTGCATGGATGGCTTTTGCCCGAGTCAAGAAATTCTGGGGTAAGATGAAGGCCATCGATGTTGCGGCAAGGAGTCTGCCCAACGGCAAGGACCGTAATGAGCCGGAGCATTATTTTGGAGACGTCCTGGAGGCCGCCCGCCTGATAGAGGGTCAATGCTCGAAGAACATAATGTTCAGAAAAGGAGGTCCTTCGTGTTACACGGGGGAATCGCGACAGAGTCCGATAAGTCATCGAGTGGTTGACCAGCTCGCGCAGCATCATGACAGTCGGTTTTCCTCTACTGAGGTGCTCATCCGGTCTAGGCCAGGGCAAAATCATAATAGTTCTCCCTTTACTACCCTAGCCGATAGAGCGGAACGTAGGGTAGCAAGCACAGGAGCCGGGCAACCCAACCATTGACCCAAGACATGATTCGGAGCTGATGCATATAAGGCCAAAACTCGTGACGCCGAAGTACACTCTAAAGATGGTCGGTCTTTGCTGGCAGCTCATTTGTTCCCGTACCGAGCCCCTGGCAGGTGATGCCGAGGTGCATCTGTAAAGCGGCCGTTAAGGCCGTACTCGTTGTTGAGAGAGTATTAGTTCGAATAAAGTCTTACTGGGAGCGGAGCAATATGCCAATGATAAATTCATATAAAAAAACACCAACCCGGCTATTTGACATGCTCGGGGTTGGGAACAGAGGAAAAAAAGGCATAATACAGGCTCAAAAATAAAGAGTGTGGTCTACAAAAGGTTATTTTGGACCTCCTGTCGCACGTCTGCGTCGCCCGTCCTCGGGGGGGGATCCTTAACGGAATTAGCCCCTTAGGTGAGTGTACGGATCCGAACTCCGATAGAGTCCGTTGTAGATGCTGTCCTTTTCGTCACCTGTTTCTTAAGAGAGAATAAAGAAAGAAAAACAGAAAACGGATAAAAAAATGTTACGGGAATGTTTGCAGGGTTGTCCGTATTGTGCTTCCGTCGACGCCCGCGGTATCTTGAGTGCGTAGTGATGTACGCGCGGTGTAAATCTTGCTGGTATAAGAGGTGGGTGACGGAAACCGAACTGCTATTTCCGTTCCGGGAGTGATCGTACTTTGGAGGGAAACTGTTTCTGGCCCCTTGTATTCGGCTGGTGAGCCGCTCCGTCGTCTTTATCGTCTGGCGGCCTCCTCCCTCTGTGTTCGGTGTTGAGCTTGCCTGCCTGCTTGAAGACCCAACAGTTTCTGTTGGTATGATTAGCTGGCTTATTAGGATGGCCGTGAATCTGGCAAGGTCGGTCCAATATCCTGTCAAGGGTGGATGGTCCGTCTTGGTTTGCCTTCAGAGGCTTCTTCCGTTGACCGGGTTTTGGATTGTTAAATCCGGCATTGACCGCTATGTCGCGTGATCTTTCCTTGATATTGCGACTGATGTGTTCGGTTCGTTGTCGGTTCAATATCCGGCGTATCTCGTAGTAGGGGTCCTAAGCTAGGCGTCTTAGAGCGATGGTAACACGGACATGGGGTTTTACCCAGCTTCGGGCTCTCTTGATGAGATAATACCCTACATGCTGCTTTTGATTTTATTCATATGGGTGTAGTACAGAGTACATGTATCTACCACAAGATTGTAGTAATGAATATTAGATTGTCCATTGACTAGCCTGGCATCGGTTTATATATGCACCGTAGGCCTAGGGTTTAGAGGAGTCCTTGTCTTGGGCGCCAAGTCTTGTGGAATCCTTCTTCTATGCGGCATGGGCTGTCCGAACTGGCCCAATAGTGAACCGCCATGGGGGTCCTCGGCCCGATCCAGTTGGTCGGGAGATGACGTGGTGAGTACCCCCTAGTCCAGGACACCGTCAGTAGCCCCCTGAACCGGTCTTCAAGTTGGGGACGCTCCGCGATTCTTCCGAACTGTTCTTCATCTTCGGTCGTCGGTCTTGAAAACTGGTTCAACAAATCTTCTCATCTTTAATCTTGAGGATTGCCGAAGTGAATCCGAAGAGTTTACCCGTCGGGTATCCGAGGAGCCCCTTTAAGTCTTCGGCCTTTAACAATGCCTTATTATTTTTACGCCACACCTCGGGTTTGAAGTTGTTCCCATGCGGCGGCGTCCTCTTGCGTCCGAGCTCCAATGCCATACTACATTCGAGGTATCTTTTGCAGCCGAGCACCAACGTCGGACCGCTTCCGAGCTCCAACGTCGGAATGTATCCAAGATCCAACATCGGATTGCATCCGAAGAGTATTGTTACAGCCGAGCTCCAACGCCGAACTGTATCCGAGCTCCAACGTCGGACTATGTCCAAGCTCCAACGCTGGACTGTATCCGAGCTCCAACGGCGGACTATGTCCAAGCTCGAACGCTGGACTGTATCCGAGCTCCAACGTCGGGCCATATCCAAGCTCCAACGCCGGACTATGTCCAAGCTCCAACGCTGGACTATATCCGAGGTGTCATAAATCACCTTGGTTCGAAAAAGTTGAAGGAGTTTAGCCAAGCTTAATGCCGGAAATGCCCTCTATGGAGCAAGCCACTGGCGCCCGAGCTTTATGCCGGACTGCTTCCGAGATGGTGCACCACCCCGACGGCGGGCCGATTTTTGTCAGTATTTTTGATTGGTGCAATTTATTCTCTGCCGAGATATATAGCCAGTAGCCCTCAAGGTGTCTATCGGTCTAAAACCCAAGATGCACCTCAAGGATGACATAAGACCACTGATCCCAGTAGCCCGTGAGACTCAGATTGATTCGCAAAATCGGCATGAGGATCAACTCCTAGCTCGGCAGAATAATTCGGGACGCAAAAAGCGGTGTGCAAAGTCCTCGAGACTCAGGTTGGGTGCGGCCGACCAACCTGAGGATCATGATCTCCTCGAAAACTATATTGCACTTTAAATTTTCTGTATTGGATTGTCAATGCACACTAGTAGAAAACGGGGCAAAGGTCACAGGGCAGTTTTCACATTAGCCCCGGTTCAGTCACGAACCGGGACTAATGTGAGCATTGGTCCCGGTTCGTGAGCCCAGGGGGCCGTCCGGGGCCTCGTGGGCATTGGTCCCGGTTCGTATGGACCCTTTGGTCCCGGTTGGTGGTACAAACCGGGACCAATGGGCCACGCTCCTGGCCCACCACCCTTTAGTCCCGGTTCATACCACAAACCGGGACTAAAGGGCTGGTCCTAGTTGCGGCCAGTTTTTAGTCCCACCTCGCCAACCGAAGGGGGCTCACACCAGTTTATAAGCCCGTCCCTCTCTGCCTTTTAAAGTGAAAATAGATGCCCTTATACAGGGAATTTGACCTAAATTCACAGTAAATTTCATAGAAATTTATCATGAATTTAGGTTGAATTTTCTCTATAAGCGCATCTATTTTCATTTTTTTTATATTTATAAAATAAATAAACCTTAATAAAATAAATAAAACTAAATAAACCTTAATAAAATAAAATAAAATAAACTATAGTAACTACAATAAATAAACCTTAATAAATTAAGTAAAAATAGCAGCAGTAAAATAAATAAAAATAGCAGCAGTAAAATAAATAAAAATAAAATGCGTCGGGAAGAGATTGTCCGTTTTGTACACGAAGTGCATCCAGTTTATGCCGTAACCCTCTCAACTTTCTTGCACATGCTATGTGGATGAAATGATGATATCATGCCAACTTTCAACCTTTTCAGAGTTCATTTGAAATGCTTTTCAATTTTAGGGTCTTATAGCTCAAAATAATTAGTAAATGCATGAAAAATAACAAATGAAGTCAGAAAGGATTGAAAAATGATGATGTGGCTTTGAATGGTGCATTTTGAACACACAAAAAGTCAGGAGTTCAAATAAGTTTTAAAAAATGAAATCCCTTTGTAACAGACGAGTTTCCGGATGAAATCCTGATACTTTGAAAGAGATTGTCCGTTTTGTACACGAAGTGCATCCAGTTTATGCCGTAACCCTCTCAACTTTCTTGCACATGCTATGTGGATGAAA
>NC_057799.1:597824467-597826038 GCF_018294505.1 Triticum aestivum
TGGATGAAATGATGATATCATGCCAACTTTCAACCTTTTCATAGTTCATTTGAAATGCTTTTCAATTTTAGGGTCTTATAGCTCAAAATAATTAGTAAATGCATGAAAAATAACAAATGAAGTCCGAAAGGATTGACAAATGATGATGTGGCTTTGAATGGTGCATTTTGAACACACAAAAAGTCAGGAGTTCAAATAAGTTTTAAAAAATGAAATCCCTTTGTAACGGACGAGTTTCTGGACGAAATCCTGATACTTTGAAAGAGATTGTCCGTTTTGTACACGAAGTGCATCCAGTTTTTGCCGTAACCCTCTCAACTTTCTTGCACATCCTATGTGGATGAAATGATGATATCATGCCAACTTTCAACCTTTTCAGAGTTCATTTGAAATGCTTTTCAATTTTAGGGTCTTATAGCTCAAAATAATTAGTAAATGCATGAAAAATAACAAATGAAGTCAGAAAGGATTGACAAATGATGATGTGGCTTTGAATGGTGCATTTTGAACACACAAAAAGTCAGGAGTTCAAATAAGTTTTAAAAAATGAAATCCCTTTGTAACAGACGAGTTTCTGGATGAAATCCTGATACTTTGAAAGAGATTGTCCGTTTTGTAACATGCCATTGGTGGCACGAACCGGGACCAATTCCACCCTTTGGTCCCTGTTGGTGCCACGAACCGGTAAGCAGTTTTTCAGTCCCACCTCGCTAGCTGAGAGGCACTAGGAGCGGTTTATAAGCCCTGAGTGCAGAGACGATGAAGAAGAGGCGCAATGCTCACGTTGCTAACTTCAAGCCTTGAGGAATAAGGTAGACTGCATCGAGCTATGTGCAGTGCAGTCTACACTATTCCGAAAGGCTTGAAGCAAATCAACGCGCATTGCGCCTCTTTTTTATTTTTAATCATTAAAAGCAAAAAGAATTTTCATAAAGAACTTTTTTTGATAGAAACTTTAATAGCAGAAAGAATTATCATAAAGTAAAATAAATAAGTAATTAGAAACAAAATAAAATAAAATAAATAAGTTTTTTGTTGTAAGTAGAAATAAAACAAAATAAATATAGCAAAAAAGAAAATAAAAAAACTAAATACAACAAAAAGAATTTTCATAAAGAACTAATGTCACTAATAGAAAGTTTATATGTTTTCTAAAACTAATGGCACTAACAGACAGTTTATAATTTTGCTGACCTAAAAGCAAAAAGAATTAAAAAATAAAGCAAAAAACAAAAGAAATTAAATAATGCAAAAAAATTAAAAAACTGCCACCTATTGGACCACCACGGCCTGAATACGACTAGAAACCCAACCTGGGCCAGGATTCAGGCCCGCAGAAGGCCCAATAGGCCAACAGACAGCACAGTGTGACATTAGGCCCGTAAGCCTGCATTTGAGAGGAGCTCGAGAGGGCAGCCGCAGTGGCGCTTATAAACCACTCCGAGCCCCTCTCAACTAGCGAGGTGGGACTAAACTTTTGGCCGCGGGCAGCGCAAGGCCTTTGGTCCCGGTTGGTGGCACCAACCGGGACCAATGCCCCACCTTTAGTCCCGGTTGGTGCCACCAACCGG
>NC_057799.1:597826545-597839397 GCF_018294505.1 Triticum aestivum
CTCCGCCCCCGGCCCGCCGCGGTCGCCGTCGCCCTCCGCCACCCACACCGTCGCCCTCCGCCACCCTGTGAGCGCCGCCCCGATCCCCTCCTCCTCCTCCCTGTAATGGATGTGTAGTTAGATTTGTAATTAGATTGTTGTAATTAGATTTGTATGTGTAGTATTAATTTGGATGTAATTAGATTTGTATGTGTACTATTAATTTGGATGTGTAGTTAGATTTAGTTGTTGTAATTAGATTTGTATGTGTAGTATTAATTTGGATGTGTAGTTAGATTTGTAATTTAGTTGTATTAATTTGGATGTGTAGTTAATTAGATAATTTAGTTGTTGTAATTTAGATGTGTATAGTTTAGATTTTTTGGGTGATATTATTATTGAATATGCAAATGTTTGTATGTTCATATGCAAAGAACATATCAATTTTTTCATAGAATTTTTATGATTTTTTCTGTTGTAATTTTGTTCATAGAATTTTTATGATCTTTTTTGTTCATAGAAATTGTGTATGATCAAAGTCATTTATGTATGTTCATATTTAGAAGAAAAAGAAGGAGAGAAAAAAGGAAAATAAGAAGGAGAAGAAGAAGAGAAGAAGAGAAGAAGAGGAGAGGAAGTAGAGGAGAAATAAATAAGAAGATGAAAAAGAAGAAAAAAAGAGTAGAAGAAGAAGGAATAGAGGAGAAGAAGAAGAAATAGAATAATATTCTATTTCTTCTTCTTCTCCTCTATTTCTTCTTCTTCTCCTCTTTTTTTCTTTTTTGTTCTTCGATCTCCTCCTCTATTCCTTTCTTCTTCTCCTCTTTTTTTGCGTCTTCTTCCTCTTCTTATTTTTTATCGGGTATGTCGTTGTCGATATATGTACCCCCCTCCCCGATAACTTTTAGTAAGTACTACCTAGAAAGTGTTTAATAGAATTAGTTAGAAAAATAATAGAACTAGTTAAACTAGCTAGTTTATTTTTAGTAAGTACTACTTTATTCTATTTATAGTAAGGAAATTGATAGAACTAGTTTGTTTTTTTAGTTAAAGCAATTATTCCCGCATCGACGTCGACAATGTCTATCCCGCATCCTCGTCGTCGACTCGGCGGAGGAGGCCGGCTTGATCAGAGGGGCCATGTCCGGGACTGGGCTCCGCCGGGCTGGTTTTGGGAGGTGCTACCTTCCGGTGGGCGTAGGTTGGTGAGGAACCAGCCCGTCGTTGACCCGATCCTTGTTTGGTGGCGCTCGCGTGGGCCAGTGACGGTGCCGAGGCTTCCGGACACCGCGGAGGAGGTACGTCACCGTGTCAGCGAGGAGGACCAGCACGTCCATCGCTACATGGTTGCGTTGGAGGGCAGGTTCGACAGTACCTGGCAGGTTCTTCATGGATCTCACTGGAGCTATGATCCTGTGATGGTTCCGTCCCTTTGGGTGTCCACCGCCCGCGCCGATGTCCGTCGGGCGCTACTGTTCTAGCTGTACTAGCGATGCTATATGTATGATAGTATTCGAGGTGTATTAGTGATAATATTCGGCGATGTACGGACGCATGGAGATGATGTAGTTTTGCTTATAATTGAATGCATCCTAATTTGAATACTACTTTATTTTGTGATTTGATTTTGCTTATTGAATGCTCAAAGTGGAAAACTACTCTGATCCTACTTTGAATGCTAAAATTGGAGAGCACTATGATTAGTTGATAGCTTATAGGGTTTTTGTTTTCGCAGAAATCTAGGAGCCCCCCCCGGCCCCTCCATCATCCCCGCCATCGTCCCCGTCACCGCCCCCTCCGACATCGAGGTGAGACCAGCCAAATCCTCTTTTAGAAAGATAATTAAACGATATTTCGGGTTGACTGTAAGTCTGTCGAGTCTCCACCATATATGAGAGGACGAAGAATCCCGACTGTGTTGTCGTGGGGGTAGCTTCTCCTTCGTTCCCGTGTGCTAGACAATTTGGTGTAATGCACTCGAGAACGAAAGGAGGAGCTACCATCACCGACGGTCGCAAATGTCAGAGAGGAATCAGTGAGGGAGAGTTCCACCATATATATATGAGAGGACGAAGAATCCCGACTGTTGTCGTGGGGGTCGCTTCTCCTTTGTTCCCGTGTGCTAGCTAGACATTTTGGTGTAATGCACACGGGGACAAAGGGAGGAGCGACCATCGCCAACGGTCGAATGTATACACCACGTGAGCTGAGAGTTTTCAAGAAAAGACTCGACAAACCGATAGTCAATCCGTGATGAATAATAATGATCTAACTTAGGTTTTTTAGTACATATATTTAATTGTAGATGTTTAATATTTGAATTATATATGAACATAGGAAATGTCGTACTCGGACGACGAAAGTCTCGTGGGGGAGTGCGACTGGTGCCACGACGACCGAGGTCAGTGCGACAGGCCTCACCTGGACGAAGATCGGCGCTTCAGTATTAAGCTGGAGGAGACGTTCGATGTTGAAACGGTACGCAACGACGACAAGTGTTATTTTTTCGTAATTAAGCACGACTTCAACTATTTCAACGTGTACTTTTCATCTTTTACAATTCAGCTAGCTTATCCCATGCCATGCAAGACGCTACGTCTGGGAGAGGATGGGTTTTGAAGACCATGAAAGTATGGAAACAAAGAAAATTCACCGAAGGACCCATCATGATATAGATTTTGAAGTAAAGCTGTATAATTCTGAGAGCGTAACCCATTTTGGTTGCAAAAATTGGGAAGCATTTTGCAAGATGTATGGTTTTGATGAGGGTATGCTTGTCACCATGGATCCTGGTGATCCTGACATCGAGCAAGACAATATGGACATTTGGGTCCTTGTTGATACGCCTCCAATTCTACCGCTATGTGAGTTTCTCAAACATAGTTATTAGCTAATTTATATTGTTCATTTCAAAATAGTTGATAGCTTATTTTCATTGACAGCTTATTTTGATTGTTCAAACAATTTGCGGAACATGGTAGACAGAACCTACTACACCGATGGCTCTGAGTTAACTTATAAGGAGAAAACTCATCTGGTCGGATTTTGTACTGATATTGAGAATTACAATATCAACAATCAAACTCCTCATCATTATGGTCCTCCATACGTGCCACTAGTGCACGTGGTGAACTACGGTAACTACTATGGAGATACCCTGGTAAGATCTCTTACTATTATGACATCCGTGCATATTTTGCATAGTTCTAAAACTAGTGCATTATCGTTGCTAACTATGAAGTTATTACTATGTTTTTCAACAGATAATCCTAGAGGATTGTGTGCCTCATTTGATGTATCAGAATGGTAGGCTTGATGTTTTGAATATACAACCAGGTCATCCTACGAATCTCAACTGTCCATACCGGATTTCTAAAAGAAGTGGAGACATGCAAATCAAAGAATGGAAAAAATGTATGGACAGTCGCAAGGAGCTTCTTGGAAGTTAAAGGAAGCGAGGCGCAAGAATTGGAGACAGGATGATCTCCATTCTCCATAATGGAGAGTCAGGGTCTATATTGTTTTATGCTATTTTACCTTAAAGAGGGTATTTCGGTCCTACCTAATACTGATGATCATGTGCTAAGAACAATTAAGTAGGGTTGGTTCGATGACTGTGAGGATGATGATCGATCGTATGACTTGTTATTAATAACGAGTAGAAGTTGTATGATGATGATTAGTAGGACTTGTTATTATATATGATGATGCATGATGCGTGCATGAAGAGTTATTATATATCAGCGGGTGAAATGAACATGGATTGGATTGAAGTGAAGGCAACATGCATGTGGTGCGTGTCGAAAGTAGTACAATCCAAACTTGATCAAGTCCGGATTAGTATTACTTTCGACATGCACCACATGTTGCCTTCACTTCAATCTAAGCCATGTTTAGGCATAGCAGTACATAGCGTTGGTAAACCAAGCATGGAGATATAAGAGAGGACACTTCTCTCTAATAGCTACCTAATAACAACCTAAATTAACCCCCCAAAACCCCCAACCCCCCCCCCTTCAAAAAAAACAAAAACCTCAGCTCCTGCCAGGTGCTGACGCGTGGATGCCTATTGGTCCCGGTTGGTGGCACCAACCGGGACCAAAGGCCCTCCTGCCTGGGCTCCCCGCACCGACCACGTGGACGGCCTTTAGTCCCAGTTCGTGTAAGAACCGGGACTAAAGGGCTAGGGCATTAGTA
Organism: Triticum aestivum; assembly: GCF_018294505.1. Taxonomy (NCBI): domain Eukaryota; kingdom Viridiplantae; phylum Streptophyta; class Magnoliopsida; order Poales; family Poaceae; genus Triticum; species Triticum aestivum. The sequence goes on from NC_057799.1 coordinate 597,830,722, forward strand.
ACGACCCTTTAGGCCCGGTTCCTGAACCGGGACTAAAGGCCCTTATGAACCGGGGTAAAAGCCCCTTTTCCTAGTAGTGGCAGTAGCCCCCAAGCCACTGGTCGGGTGGCAACACCAGATCAGGGGATCGATGTGCCCCTTTAATATTTAGTGAATGATAAGCCCGAAGCCCAGTAGCCCCCGAGCCATAATGCGGGCACGGGTGGCCGAATTAAGGATCGATATCCAGAGTAAAATCACAAATTATGTGCAATGATTCTATGTATCCAAGTACTTTACATTATTAATGCTCCGATCCGCATTGCACAAAACTTTGTTGACCGACCATCGGTTTCAACCTCCTTGGCCAGAAGCCGGGGAGTGTTTGTCCCACTTTATAAATTCTTTATGAGGGCAAATATTTACGGCAAACAAGGCAATCTGGTCATACGGTTTTATAAACAATGGTACGCGGAGACATATGTTATATTACTTTATAACGTAAGAAACATCTTCCAAAGAAAATAGTCCCGCTATCGGTTCCTTTCTTTGGGTTTTCATGCCAACTATGATCATGAAACCTCACCTCCGATCAATTCAGGAGAAAAATATTGAGGATTTAGTTCGGGGAAAGTTCCCGAACTCTATGGTATTAATGAACCAAAATTTCCACTTATGTCGTGGCCGACCAATGTGATACTTTAAGATTGCTAGCTTTCGGCTTCACCCAGTCTGAGATACTAACTCGAATGACCCGGCAGTAACAATCACAGAGGTGCTCCCTTTACCGCCTAGCCGAACAATCGGGAACGTAGGGGTAAGCACAGGAGCCAGGCAACCCGGCTTGGCCAAAATCTTAAGTCAAATTGATGCATATTTATGGCTTTATAACGATGATTACGGAAGGTAGCCCTCGTATATTAAATACAAATGCTGATGATATGTTTATTTTGACTCCGTTGCGACCGTTTATCAGTTGAAAGTGGCCCATCGTCGGCTTCCACCCCCTTGTATATACTACGCAGGGTGTTTCCGTAATAACAAGACAACTCTTAGCCGACGTCTCGGTGCCCAAAGTTGGTTGTGTTCGCGGAAACGAGGCAATCAGATATGCGGGCTTTATAACCTTCACTTAGTCATAGGAGCTTAAAACTGGGGAAGCTAGCTATGAGCCCCCGGTTAGTGTTCGGCGATAGATGAGGTCAAGCCGTAAACACTTCGGCCAATGTTATGGATAGCCCGTCATTTAACATAGTCATCAGATCATTGACCAGTTTACGCTTATTGTGAAAGTCAGTTTTCGGCCTTCTCCACTGAGGTGCTTAACCATGCGAGTTGGAAGCACAATCACAGGTTCTCCCTTTGCACACCTAGCCGAACAATCGGGATCGTAGGAGGCAAGCACAGGGGCCGGGCAACCCAACTATTGGCCGAAGACACAATTCGAAACCGATGCATATATAGCAATATCCGAGAATGTTTTTTGCCGAATCTCTAAAGGTGTCCGGCGTTGCACTGCGAGACTTATGCTGGAAACACGCAAATAGTTCAAAAGTGCCATAAGCTTGGAAAACCAAAAAACGTCAGTAAAAACTTGACGTCCGAACAAGATCAAGTGTTCGGTGCCAATCCAAAAATTGGTATTTAGGAAAAAAAAGTGCTTATGTCGTGTTTTCATATGACACATCTTATCTCAAGACTTCAAGCGGGTCAGCCTACAGCTTCAACCTCCTATCCCTAAGGCGGAGCACTTCTCGTTAGGCCAATTTAACAAACTAAACTCTAGCGGCTTTTAGAGAGAAATTAGGCTCCCCGGCTATTGACCACACACTCGCGTTGAAAAAGGAGTGATAGAAAAAGACTTTGCAATGACTAGGAAGAAATCATTTATTATAAAACGGCTCATATAAATTTAAGAGCCCCCAAGTGACTTGGGTAAAAGAATTTTTATGTATAATGATCGTATATACCAAAGTACTTGTATCATATATGTGTTCACCCGAACTTTAAATGCGTCTTAACCGACTGTCGGCTTCTCCCTCTTCGGTCAAGGACCGGAAAGTGTTATGTACTCCACCTGTCGAGAATATCAACGCTGTTTCCGATAACCAGACAATCAGGTAATAAGGCTGTAATAGACAAAGTGCGCTCAGGAAACTTATGCTATATTACTGACGAAGTGTAAGAAGCATCTTCGAAGAAAATAGTACCTCCACCGATACCTTTCTTCGGTTGCTCATTGTCACCATGAGACTTGTGCAATAGATTTTTTGTACTCATGAGTTCCGTTGTGTGCCGACCATGATTGAAAACAATAAGAGCGCTAGCTTTCGGCTTCACCCGGTCTGAGGTCCGAGCTCGGATGACCCGATCGTGACAATCGCAGAGGTGCTCCCTTTACTCCCTAGTCGAATAATCGGGAACGTAGGGGTAAACACAGGAGCAAGGCAACCCAGCTTGCGGAACACTTAAGTCAATATGGTGCATACTGTGGCGTAATACACAAAAAAGGAACGAAGCCGTACAAGTATAATCATATGCAAGCCGAAAAGCTTCATAAAGGAAGCCCCCAAATAAACGGGGTATTTGAATTTTTGTGTCACAAACAAAGTTATAACAAGAAAATTTTTCACAAACTACTTTTTGCCAAAACAGTATAATGCTTGGTCGAACCGGACAGAATATAAAACTGAAAGTTTTTGAGCATGAAAGCGACTTAGCTGGTTAGTGTGTTCGGTGTTGATGATGAGGTCCGGACTTCGGCCCCGAAGCCGGTTCCGAAGTGTCCGAGAAAAGAGCTCGGCTTGACGAAGTGGCGACATAGCACAGTTGAAGTTGGTTTACACAGGGACGCACGTTGAAGCGACACCACAATTTGATTGGTGCAGGCAGGACGACGACATCGGCCCACAGAGTTGACCGCGTGACGCAATCGAAGTTGATTACCTGTGCACATAAAAATAGTGCAAGACAAAGGTACTAACAAGTAATGATAGTAATAATATACCCTTTTTTTAAAAAACAAGGTTTTTCTACTTAATTAACTCAAGCGAAGTAAATTATTAAATAAACATGGCCTGAGCGCCGAGGTCGGCACGGCGGAGTGGCCGCGCGGAGATGTCGGCGGAGGGACGCGTGCCGAGGTGACCCCAAAACTTGGTCGACACAGGCGGGATGAAGACATCGGCCTGCCATGACACCGTCTACATGCATGAAGTAGCACAAGACAGATAATAATAACAAAATAAAGAAAAGGAAATTTCTTCACAAAATTATTTATGTAAAATAAATTATTAAAGGAGATTTGTCCTGGCGCAAGGCTGCTGTGTCGCAGGGCGTCGGCGTGACGAGGTGACAAAATCCGAATTCGCAGGGTCGCCCGGGTTATGGAAAGGTGAGTGCGGGACAACGACGGCATGTCGGATCGCCCTAAGACAACGGCCTCAAGGGAGCCCAGACTGCAAAACCTGCAGTACGAACATTCGTCGACAAGCAGAAAATACTGTTTGAAATACTATAAATATGCACAATGTGAATAACTATAACAATTGCACTTGTCGACTTATCCGACGACGTCGAAACTGATAGCAGACGAGATAATTATGGATGAGGGACATCCTGGACGGAGTGCACCAAGACTGTGTTGGGCCGGCCAATATACGGAACTGCCGATCTGAACGCGGCGGTCGGTTTGATGAAGGTTCTGACGCATACGTCGTCTGGCCAGACCGATGCAGACGGAAATAGCATTTACCAGCATCGGCAAAGTATCTCTGCAAAAAATAATGCAGTACAAACCAACAAAAAATAATCCACGTGCAACAATCCATAGAACATAGTAAAAGGAAAGGTATCCACGCTTCCTGTTGATCGCCTCTTAGTGCACATAGCAATTTGAGGGTAAAGTAAACCTGGCCACGTACTCCACGTGAAGTAGTAGTGCTAGGTAGCTAGCTAAACCAGCACTAGTGCCTGATCCTGGTAGTAGTAGCACTAGTTGGCGTGGTAGTCACCAATAAGTGAGACCGGATGCAAAACTAGTACATAATTGCGTTAGAACTACGCAAACTTTAAAAAACACTAGTGGACAACCGACGGCTGCCTAGGTGCTGAATTAAATAAGGAAAAGAATGAGAACATGGGAAAGGATCTCCCTAGATGATCGCTGCCCGTGGTGGAATTGTCTTCGGCTCCGCGATCAAGCGCTGCGTGCGCCGGCAGGGCCAGTTTGACAATCCATTAAATGCCCCCGTCCGCCGATCAAGGGGCCGGGTAGAGCGCTAGACGCGGTGTAGGAGCGCGCCGTTGGTCGCCAATTTTTTAGACCTTGAACTCGACCCAACATACGGACGAAGCTTGCAAAGCAACAACAATTCTCATAAAAACTAACTTGTACAAAATAGATCTGATTAGAAAAATATCACCTGATCATCCCATCGTTCCGCGACGATCACCTAGCAGGCTCTTAATGAAAGCACCAATGTCGGTTCAATATCCAGTGTATCTCGTAGTAGGGGTCCTAAGCTAGGCGTCTTGGAGCGATGGTAACATGAACACGGGGTTTTACCCAGCTTCGGGCTCTCTTGATGAGATAATACCCTACATGCTGCTTTTGATTGTATTCATATGGGTGTAGTACAGAGTACATGTATCTACCACAAGATTGTAGTAATGAATATTAGATTGTCCATTGACTAGCCTGGCCTCGGTTTATATATGCACCGTAGGCCTAGGGTTTAGAGGAGTCCTTGTCTTGGGCGCCAAGTCTTGTGGAATCCTTCTTGTATGCGGCATGGGCTGTCCGAACTGGCCCAATAGTGAACCGCCATGGGGGTCCTCGGCCCGATCCAGCTGGTCGGGAGATGACATGGTGAGTACCCCCTAGTCCAGAACACCGTCATTTGTCGTGGCTTGCCGTTACCGTCTCAGATTTCGGAAGTGCCCGGGTCGCTGGCGTTATTGCTTTTACGAGCGAGCCAGTTGTCTTCTCCCGCACAAAAGCGAGTCATTAGAGTGGTAAGGGCTATCATGGACTTGGGTCTTTCCTGGCCGAGGTGACGTGCGAGCCATTCATCCCGGACGCTATGCTTGAAGGCCGTGAGGGCTTCCGCGTCCGGACATTCGACAATTTGGTTCTTTTTGACTAGGAACCTAGTCCAGAGCTCCCTGGCTGACTCGCCGGGCTGCTGGACGATATGACTTAAGTCATCGGCCTCTAGTGGCCGGACATATGTCCCTTGGAAGTTGTCTCGAAAGGCGTCTTCCGAATCTTCCCAGCTGCCAATAGAATTTTCTGGCAAACTATTTAGCCAGTATCGCGCTGGCCCTTTGAACTTGAGAGGTAGATATTTGACGGTGTGAAGGTCGTCTCCTCAAGCCATGTGAATATGGAGGAGGAAATCCTCAATCCATATCACGGGATCTGTTGTTCCATCGTATGATTCGATGTTAATGGGTTTAAACCCGTCTGGGAATTCGTGCTCCATTACCTCGTCAGTGAAGCAGAGAGGGTGTGCGGCTCCCCTATGTTGGGCCACACTGTGGAGTACCTCCAGTGGATTCCGTTTGCGGTTTTGGGACCGGGTGTGGTCGGGTCTGTGGCGTCCGAATAGGTAACCGTCATCGCCGGTCGGGGCATGTCCCCGCGATCTGTACATCGATCTTGAGTGTCCTGCTCTGCCCTCCAGGTTTTGTTGGATGTCGCGAGTGTGCCCCCGAGCTGTTTTGTTACTGCCTTGTCGGCCGAACAGGGTAGAATGGTGTTCTACTTGGGTTGCTACTTGATCCAGACCAAACTGTGGTCGGCCTGCCGCGTTGTGTGATGGTGGTGTGGGCTTCGGCGCCTCGCCGTCATATTGACGGAGCCTCCTATACTTGGGGTGGATTTTGTCTGGGCCGCTAAGGCCGTATTCTTTGGCGGCCAGGACCTCGGTGCATTTATCATTGAGCAAATCTTGGCTCACTTGAAGCTGCAGCTGCTTCTTTCTTAGGCTCCTTGCAGCGGCTATTATCCGGCGTTTAAAGCGCTCCTACTCGAGAGGTTCCTCAGGCACGATGAAATCCTCGTTGCCGAGGATCTCCTCTTCCTCGGAGAGTGGGAGATAATTACTATCCTCCAGGTCTGCGTATATGGCCTGTTCATCAGGGCTATCTTGCCCGCCTTCTTGTTCCTCCTGTTCGGATCCTTCCTCGGCAGGGTCTTCAATGTCCGGGGTGTTATCTTTTCCGGTGCTAGTATTGTTTTCTTTTGGGCGATGCGACTTGGAGTGGCGCGTCAGGCGCCGGTGTTCGGGCTGAGTGCCAGGAGGATTATCCTCGACTGAATCCTCCTTGTCATCGTCGGAAGCGTCATTGGGTGTGTCTACCATACACACGTCATACCAGGAAGTGGCCGTCCCGCGGCTAGTGGATAGCCAGTTCTGGCCTTGCCCCTCATCGTCGTCTATACCGTCGATGTCTCCGGGGCCGGGGTCAAGCGTGTTGGTTGGGTCTTCGACAGTGGCTACGAAGTGGGTGGCGGGTGGGAAGCAAAATTCTCCTTCATCCGCCGCAAATTCGAACCGGACATAGTTCAGCGGCGAGTCACCTGCCAGGGATAGGCTTTTTAGTGAGTTTAATATGTCGCCCATGGGCGAGTGTTGGAAGACGTCTGCGGCGCTGAACTTAAAGATCGATAACCGATCGAGTTCGGCATCTGCGGACTCGCAGGGTTTGGAGCTTGTCGCCATAGGCGAGTTCGGGGTTCCGTTGATGCAGATATCATGCGAGGTAGAATCTGTGTGCGGCTCCAACGCCGCGGGATCGACAGCCTCTGCGATGGGGTTAAGCTTCCCCTCTTCGAATGACTTGACCTGCTCCGGATCTAGGGCCAGAGTTGTTACAGGAGCTATCTCCTGGATGCGGCCCGATGACAGGTTTAAGCCATGCTTATCGGGGCGAAGGGGAGCGATTGCCGCGGTCTCCAATCCGTCAGAGATCGAATCTCCGCGGATGTCCGCGACGTAGTTCAAGCTTCCGAATCTGACCTGATGGCCAGGGGCGTGGCTATCGATCTGCTCCAGATGGCCAAGCGAGTTGGCCCGTAGTACGAAGCCACCGAATACGAAGATCTGTCCAGGGAGAAAGGTTTCTCCCTGGACAACGTTATTATGGACGATCGAAGGGGCCATCAGACCCTTTGCCGATGGCACATTGGAACTCTCAATGAAAGCACCAATGTCGGTGTCAAAACCGGCGGTCTCGGGTAGGGGGTCCCGAACTGTGCGTCTAAGGTCGATGGTAACAGGAGACAGGGGACACGATGTTTACCCAGGTTCGGGCCCTCTCTATGGAGGTAATACCCTACTTCCTGCTTGATTGATCTTGATGAATATGAGTGTTACAAGAGTTGATCTACCACGAGATCGTAATGGCTAAACCCTAGAGGCCTAGCCTGTATGACTATGATAATGAGTATATGCCTATCCGGACTACTCTCTCCGGTTTATATAGACACCGGAGAGATCTAGGGTTACATGGAGTCGGTTACATACAAAGGAATCTACACAATTGATTGCCAAGCTTGCCTTCCACGCCAAGGAGAGTCCCATCCGGACACGGGTGCAGTCTTCGGTCTTCGAATCTTCACAGCCCATCAGTCCGGCCCATGGCTAACAGGCCGGACGCCCGAGGACCCCTTAGTCCAGGACTCATTCAGTGACCGACACGTGGCATCCACCGTAACGGAACGCCGTTAAGCTATCGGGTTAGGTTTTGGATCCGATAACCCGTTAACAGCCCGGACCAATGGGGATTTTCCACGTGTGAAATCATCATTGGCTGGAGGAAACACGTGTCGGCTCATCGCTGGGACAGATGTCATCCACTCATTGGACAGAAGGCGCCTACGATACGTCGACACGTGGCACGGCCCAACAGAGGCCCATTCGTGTGAAAAGGCCGGCCCGTTTGACTTGGTCAAAAGGTGGCGGGCCGGCCCATGGAAAGCCTGTTAACGGCATGTTCGCATATAGCCCATTTACAGCCCGCTAACCCAAGGCCCGTTACGCCCTATCCGAATTAGGCCCAGTAGCGTCATCTGGGCCATGCAATATGATTCCAGCCCGTTTTCACTTCTGGCCCATGTATGGCCCATGACGTCTTTCGGCCCATATGAGGCTGTAACACCCCGCATGTAACTTGCCATATTTTGTAACTCCGACTCTTGCCATTTTCGGCTATGTGATATGTTTTTCCCTCCGTTGTCGGGTTTTGTCTTTCGTTTTGTATTTTGTCATGTCATGCATTTTCATATCATGTCATCATGTGCATTGCATTCGCATACGTGTTCGTCTCATGCATCCGAGCATTTTCCCCGTTGTCTGTTTTGCAATCCGGCGCTCCTATCTCCTCCGGTGCACCCCTCTTGTTTTCTTTCGTGTGCGTGTGTCAAACTTTCTCGAAATGGACCGAGGCTTGTCAAGTGGCCTTAATATACCACCCGGAGACTACCGGTCAAGTTTCGTTCCATTCGGAGGTCGTTTGGTACTCCAACGGTTAACCGGGCATCCGCAAAGTCCATTTGAGTGTCCAGCAAAAAACCCCTCTAAAACCAGCCCAAAACCCACCAAACTCTCTTCCATGCTCTAGGTCGTTCGATCACGATCGTGTGGGCGAAAACCGCACCTCATTTGGAGCCTCCTAGCTCCCTCTACCTAT
>NC_057799.1:597839970-597881085 GCF_018294505.1 Triticum aestivum
CCGCCGCCTCCACGCCGGCTCCGGCGAGCCACCGCGGGCGACCCCGCCGGCCTCCTCCTCCCACGAGCGCCCGCCGCCGCCGCCTCCTTCCCTCTCCTCCGGCCACCGCCGGCGAGGCCGAGGACAAGCCCAGGCCCGAGCTCCTCGAGCTCCTGTAGCATCGCCCGATCCAGATCTCGTGAGCCCGTTGACTTCTCGCCCCCTCTTTTTTTCTCCAAGTCTTGGATTATTTCAGCATCTTGCTCTGTTCGCGATGCGATAACTTCTTGCATGTAGCTCCGATTCGCGCGTGTAATATGTCAAATTGTTCGCCTCGTGATGCTCTTCATTTTGTTCAATTGCACCATGTTCATTAGAGGTCATCTTGATGCCCAAATCTCTGTTGGAAGAGGGCTAGTTGCTGTTATTCTCTGGTTCTCATCAGAACTTGGAGATTTGTCATTTTTGTATCATTTATTCTGTGCATCTTTTGAGCATGAGCTCTACATGTGTTTTAAATTATGCCATGCCATCTTTCCAGTGGTGTAGTCAATGTATTTTTGTGATCTCTGTGAGGACTAGCACAAGCATGCAAAGTAGGCCCCGTAATATTTCTGATTTCAGGGACAGTGATTTCTCCAAGTCCTCGTCTGCTGTAATTTTGTTGCCATGTAAACTTGATGTTACAGAGAGATCCATGCATATTTTGGAGATGTTCCGTAAGGATGTTTTGTAGCTATAGTTTTAATTGATCCATTCCTGCAATTGTTTGCAATTATGGAGTGCCATAGCATGACTCAATCTTGCTCTACCTTTGCTATAAAATATTTCTGGCAGATTCTTAACATGATATGCAATCTTGCCAAGCTTATTGTAGTTTATCCATACAAGCTATGCAATTGTTCTTGCCATGGTAGCTTTATAAACATGCCATCTTGCTGTAGGTATGCTTGGTTTGTCATGCATTGCTCTTTAGTGAGTGCATCAAGCTCACAAAGAGGCCTACATATTATTATTTCTGCCATGGTCTGTTTTCTGCTGTCTGAAACCTGATAACAAAACTTGCTATGTTTACATGCTTGCCATCATATCTTCTGGTCCTTTTTGGCTTATGGTCAGTAAGGGATTTTTATCATGTGCATTTAGTAGAACACTGCCATGCCTTGTTTTGCTATGTTAAGTTCTTGTAGCATATTGATTTCATGCTCTGAACATTGCTACCTGATGCTGTTTTCTGCCATGTCCAGTTTTTCACCAAGTATGTGAACCTGTAATCTTTTGCACTTTTGCCATGCTTGTTTGAGCTTGATATGTTGTGAACTAGCCGTAGCTCAGTGTTCATCTTTTGTCAAGCATCTCCTGTAGATTACTACCATGTGCTTTGTTGCTATGTTGGGATGCTGTAGCATTGTTGCTTGTTGCATTTTAAGTGCTATCTTGCTGTTTATCGCAGATTAGTGTCATTCTTGTTTTGCTTGCCATTTGCAAACCGTGCATCCGATTCCGGTGATCTTTATATCGATTTCGACCGAAATCATCTCATCTTTCCAGTGGCATGCTTGTTTTGCCAAGTTACTGCCATGTTCATCATTTTCCTTCCGGAGCACGCATATGCATCGCATATCATATCTTGCATATCATACATGTTTTGCATCATGTTGCTTGTGCATTTCTCGTTGTTGATTGTGGTTCCGTTTGCTTGTGTCTTGTCTTGGGTAGATCCGGGAGATGTGTTCGTGAACGAGGAACCTGTCGAGTACTCTTACGAGGATCAAGCTTTCGACAACTCTGAGAATCTTGCAGGCAAGATGACCACCCCTCGAAATCACTTCTATCTTTGCTATGCTAGTTGTTCGCTCTATTGCCATGCTCCGCTACCTATCACTTGCTATATCATGTCGCCCATTTTTGCCATGTCAGCCCCTAACCATCCGTTCCTAGCAAACCGTTGTTTGGCTAAGTTACCGCTTTTGCTCAGCCCTTCTTATAGCGTTGCTAGTTGCAGGTGAAGTTGAAGTTTGTTCCATGTCGGAACATGGATATGTTGGGATATCAGAATATCTCTTATTTAATTAATGCATCTATATATAATTTGGTAAGGGTGGAAGGCTCGGCCTTATGCCTGGTGTTTTGTTCCACTCTTGCCGCCCTAGCTACTGTTATACCGGGATTATGTTCCTTGAGTTTGCGTTCCTTACACGGTCGGGTGATTTATGGGACCCCCTTGACAGTTCGCCTTGAATAAAACTCCTCCAGCAAGGCCCAACCTTGGTTTTACCATTTGCTACCTAAGCCTTTTCCCCCGGGTTTTCGCGAGCCCGAGGGTCATCTTATTTTAACCCCCGGGCCAGTGTTCCTCTGAGTGCTGGCCCAAACTAGAGCACCGTGCGGGACCGTCCCTTGGCAACTTGGGTTATGTTGGTACCTGTACGCTTCGCTTATCCGGTGTGCCCTGAGAACGAGATATGTGCAGCTCCTATCGGGATTTGTCGGCACATTCGGGCGGCTTTGCTGGTCTTGTTTTACCATTGTCGAGATGTCGTGTAAACCGGGATTCCGAGACTGATCGGGTCTTTCCGGGAGAAGGTTTATCCTTCGTTGACTGTGAGAGCTTATGATGGGCTAAGTTGGGACACCCCTGCAGGGTATTATCTTTCGAAAGTCGTGCCCGCGGTTATGAGGCAGATGGGAATTTGTTAATGTCCGGTTGTAGATAACTTGTCACTTGACCCAATTAAAATACATCAACTGCGTGTGTAGCCGTGATGGTCTCTTCTCGGCGGAGTCCGGGAAGTGAACACGGTCTGTGTTATGTATGACGTAAGTAGGTGTTCAGGATCACTTCTTGGTCATTGCTAGATGACGTCCGTTCCGTTGCTTCTCTTCTCGCTCTCATTTGCGCAAGTTAGCCACCATATATGCTTTTGCCGCTGCATGCTCCACCTTATTACACCACCCCTTTCCTATAAGCTTAAATAGTCTTGATCTCGCAGGTGTGAGATTGCTGAGTCCCCGTGACTCACAGATCCTACCAAAACAGTTGCAGGTGCCGACGATGCCAGTGCAGATGATGGCGTCGATCTCAAGTGGGAGTTCGACGAGGAACGTGGTCGTTACTATGTGTCTTTTCCTGATGATCAGTAGTGGAGCCCAGTTGGGACGATCGGGGATCTAGCATTTGGGGTTGTCTTATTTTCATCTGGATTTTGACCGTAGTCGGTCTATATGATTGTATTTTGGATGATGTATGATGATTATTCATGTATTGTGTGAAGTGGCGATTGTAAGCCAACTCTTTATCCCATTCTTGTTCATTACATGGGATTGTGTGAAGATGACCCTTCTTGCGACAAAACCACTATGCGATTATGCCTCTAAGTCGTGCCTCGACACGTGGGAGATATAGCCGCATCGTGGGCGTTACAGAGGCCCTTTTAACTCTTGGCCCATTAACGGCCCGTGGTGAAACTGGCCCGCAATGAACAGTGTATCACTTTATACCCATTAACGGCCCGTGGTGAAACTGGCCCGTAATGAACATTGTATCACTTTATACCCATTAACGGCCCGTTATTCCGTTGGGCCGTTTCCAGCCCATGTTATCTTTCGGCCTTCTCAGAGCCCATTTATTCTTGGGCTCATTTCCAGGATTCGTTTACTTACGGCCCGTTACTATCATTTTCTGCTTGTGGGCTAAATTCAGCCCGAGGTTACAGTCGCCCGTTTGTGGCCCGTTAATACGTTTGGCCGTTTTCATAGGGTCATCAAATACGGCCGATTAACGACGGCCGTTATGGTCGGCCCATGAACAGACGATTCCAGCTCTAGCCCGTTTACGGCCATAATGCGGTCTGTTATTGGCCCATGTTTGGCCAACCGATCATACGGCCCGTACAAGGCCCATTGATGATATGGCCCGTACAAGGCCCATTTTGTCTACGACCTGTATAAGGCCCATTGTTTCTACGACACGTAGAAGGCCCATTGTTTCTATGGCCCGTAGGAGGGAAATGGTAACTACAGTAAATATGTAGCACATGGTTATTGTGGCCTAGTTTTAAAAAGTAGGTTATTGCGGCCACTAGCAAACCGCGGAAAAAGGACTGCACTGATTACAAGCAAAGAAATAAACAAGACAATAAGGAAATAAATAATCAAGCAACTTACGCTAGGCTATCACAGCTATTACACATATTACATCGACTGGGCATCAAAGTTCGCCACCAGTGCAAATATAGGGAACACAGCAGCATATAAACGCCGCAGGAAAACAAGTCCAGAACTGAAACCACTTCAGAAGAGCTCAAGAAACAATATCCTGGGTACCCATAATGCTGGCAAGATGCTTAGCAAGCTTATTAACTTTCTCTTGTTTGGCGCTTAAGTCCTCCAGCACTTGCTGTTGTACCAGAAAGTATGCATCTGAATTCTGCAGGGACTTCCTCAGTCCTTCGGCTTCCTGTCGCATAACATCTGATCGATGTCTTTCAACTTGAAGTTGAGACTCAAGAAGCCGAACTAATTCAGGCAATGAGTTCGAAGAGCTGGTGCCAGCAGTAGTAGCCAGTAACTCGAACACTACATCAAGACAGGACTTTGGGGTTGTCTCAGTGTCTTCAATATAGTTTTTATCAGCTTTCTTGGAGACCAACAGGGATGTCTCACTATCTTGAACCTTATCTGCACTACTTCCTTTACCATTTAGACTAGAGTAAGGTACACGTGCATTGCACGCATGAGATTTGGCAACCAAATTATGAATAAATACCACATTATAGCATGTAAGCTTTGAGTCATATATGCATGATGTAGATGTTCGTTTAATTCTTATAGTTCATTTCATTCAAAATCATCTAGTTTTTATAAGAAAGCTAATCTATTTTAAGATTCATGGAATTGTGCGTTGTAAGACATAAAGTAAAAACAAATAATGGCAAATCATGTAGAAAAACATTTGGGCAATTCTGATACGGAAGATTCTAGAACAAAGAAGAAGTGCTTGTGTTTTGATGTTTGTGCATTATGCTTAAGTTCAACCATGGAGTCTTCTAGATTATACATGTGGCGAAATCTGGTGGAATCTAGATGATATCCAATGGCCAGTAGTGCTCAAATTTGCCATCTTTGGACCATCGGATTTGCCTCATCCAACGACCATATTTCAAAGTTAAAGTTACCCGCACACAATATAAAAAATATAAAATATAATATATATATAGGGGTATAGATATAGATATGTGATGCGAAAGCCACCCATCATCTCCAATTAGAATAGTGTGTCCATGCACGGATGCGACGTGGCCAAATGATGTCTGCCATCGGTATCTCAAATTCAAATCAGTCTGACCTTGTTCAATGTGTATACATTACAACATGCTCGTTTCCAAACCACACCGCGCAGATCTCCGTTATATTCATGCATGCATGGGTTTCAAACATCAGGATCTCTTATTCCAATATTTGAATTCAACTTTACATTGATTATGACCTCACCTAGTCTTTTACACCCACACAGTCGTCTTCTCTTTATAATTGTACCACTAGCTTTCTCTCGTGCATGCATGCACACACACTACCAGTCGGCATTATCCATCGCACACATGCAATCTTTTTCTTCTGGTCGGTCTCCCATGAAGGCACACACCCACACACATTCCCCTCTCCATCATATCGGGCATTCTTTATCTCTCACCCGTGCATGCGCAACGATCGATGTTCCTCTATGTATGTGTGTATATAGCTAGGTCTTTCATAGTTTTCCACACAAACCGATCAATCGATATATCCAGTGAGGTCTCACCCTCTTTCCCACGTCCACATCGATCAATCTATACCTCTCTATATAGGATTAACATATATAGCTAATACACCCACATTAATTATATATCCAACGTCCCCCTCTCATCATGCATGCCTTTCGCTTCATCTCTCAGACGCGCGCACAATGGTGAAGACAGGGGGCAGCAAGGGCCCTGCCCCCCCTAACATCACTATATATCGAGGCTAATATGAATGTGATCCTTAGACAATTGCTGCTAAAAATGGTTTAAGTTCATGAATTGACCCTCCTCGTAAAGGATTAGCAATGCTTGGCCCCCTAGCTCATTTATTTTTCATGGCTCCGCCACTGCGCGCAACAGCGCACGTTCTCTCCCCCTCTCTCTAAATATCGATCTCGCACTTGTGCACTCCTTCATAGTCTCCCTCCACTCGGCCCCTCGCACCATCTTCTAGCCCCCACCGGATTTTGCCACATGTACAATCTAGCAGACTCCATGGTTGAACTTAAGCATAATGCACAAACCTCAAAACAACAGTGGTTCTCTTTTGTTCTAGAATCTTCCGTATCATAACTGCCCAAACTTTTTTTCTAGTTGAATTGCTATTATTTGTTTTTACTTTATGCTGTACTACGCACAATTCCATGAATCATAAAATAGATTAAGGGCTTCTTTGATTCAAATGATTCTCAAAGGAATTTTGGAGGATTCTAATCCTTAGGAATTTTTCCTATCTTGGTTGTTTGATTCGTAGGATTGTAAACCATAGAAATTTTTCCATATGATTCATTTGCACTAGATTTCATAGGAAACATCTCATCCACTCAAACCTCTTTGGAAGAATTCTGCGTTTTTCTATGCACAATCAAACACTCGTACAATCCTGTAGGATTCAAGACGACATTCCACTATAATCCCATGTTTTTCCTATTCCCGCCTTTTGGAAATCCTACGAATCCAAGAGGCCCTAGCTTTTTTATAAAAACTAATTGATTTTGAATGAGATGAACTATAAGAATTAAACGAAGGTCTACATCAGGCATATATGACTCAGAGCTTACATGCTATAGTGTGGTATTTATTCATAATTTGGTTGCAAAATCTGATGCGTGCAATGCACGTGTACCTTACTAGTACTTCGAGTAGGTGCAAAACACATAAATTAGATTTCCAATGGCACGCTACACAGTGTCTCTCTTACAGTTCATGAAGCCACGTGGCACATGTGGAGGCGTTGTCGCGACCTCCTTGTGTGGATTGATCACAGTGACGTGCTACTGGTTCCAGAAGAATGTACTCGTCCTCCCTGAGCCATACTGTCGGTACATGCACGAAGCGAAGATGTGCACGCACGCCACGCACGCACTCATTCCCTCGCACGCACACGCGGGTACACGGGCAGACGCAATTTTGTACCAAGATCCACCCCATGTGATAATTTGACGCGTGTAAAGTCGTTCACTTCATTGATGGTCAACTAATAGTAGTTCCTCAATGAAGATGCTGCAGGCCCTCATCATGAAACAAATTTAACTACTCGCATGCGCGCAGTGGAGTAGTAATGTCTTTCTTCCGCCCTCACGTCCACTCAATTTGCATGCGCCTTTACAATGAACGCCGGCTGGGAGAAGCTGCATGAGAATAGTAGTTCCTCAATGAAGATGCTGCAGGCCCTCATCATGGAACAAAAGGAGGAGTTGGCGAAGCTCCGCATCGAGCACCCGGCTGCTGTCAAGGTACATAATGCGGCCGTGGAACAGATGATGAAGGCTCGCGTCGAGAAATCCTGCGTCATGGAAAGAATGAAGAAGATGGCGGAGGATACGCGCAAGGAGATGGAGGTCGTGGAGGCGATGAAGAAGTAGTTACGACTCCGCGGCGAATTAGATCATTTGGGGTGATAATCTTCCTTCTTCTTTTTCTCCTGTGTTTCATCTTTTGCTTCAGGTGTTTCGCCGCACGTGTCACGTTCTCTGTGAGGCATGAATAGAACAATGCTTCTTTTGAGGGAATGAATAGAACAATGCTAACAATGAGATGACTAGCAAATTAGATCATTTTTTATCGCCATATGGCACTGGGCTGCCGTGTTTCGTGCTCCTCCGTCGTAGTACTACTACAGTGGAAAACTTGAGTATACCGCACGGTTCTTTGCTCCTCCTTAGGTCGTCGGCGCATTTATACGAGCAGTCAAATCACAAGGCCCCGCCTTCCAGCAGTAATGAGCCGTCAAATCACAAAGGCCCTCGCCTCTCGTGAAACCGGCCAAGCTAGACTGCCCCACCCTCTAACCTTTTAAAAAATGTATACTTTTGTAAACTAGTTGTATCGATGGATTGCGCCATGGAGCAAAACTTGAAATTAAAAAAAAGGTGGTACATATAGAGAGCGCTCGTCGCCAAATTATGCATATAGTACTATTAAAAAGGCTAGTCATAATAATGGTGTCCAGCACAACCCACCCCTCAAATAAAACTAAGCATCCTGGAATTCTTTGACAAAACTAAGCACCCTGAAATTCTTCGACAACTAAACTGCTGGCTATATGATGTTGGCCATATATATTGTACGTATATAATGTGAAGAAACGAGTGGTAGTACTATACCAACTAAAAGATGAAATGTAAGAAATACTAGTATGTACGTACTGAAGAGTTAAAGTAACGAGAAGAAACATAACATAGTTCTGCTGGGGGCTCAGCACAACACACCCCTCAAATTAAACTAAGCACACCTGAAATTAAACTATGCAACTAATCCGGTAGACACTGCATTAGAACCATCATGAGCAACGACACTGCCACCTTACTCGGAGTCCTCGTCCACGTCCTCGACTTCGTCCTTGTCCCTCTTCCTCTTGGCCGATACTTCTTTGCTTGAACCGCACACTTGGCTCTTGCTCTTCATCCAACCCTTGTAGATATTGAAACAAAGGTAGCCACCCATTGCAACGTAGTGGATGTGGTCTATATCTAGTACATTCTGCTGCCATGCATAACGATGAAACGTGTATTGAGGTTTCTCCAGTTTACCGTACGAAGGATGAACCATGGCTCCTGCCAGGGTCAGCATTGAAGGCTGGCCACCGGAGCGCAGCAGCCGATTCTTCTGGAGGTCGAAGGGGTTGCCTACAACGAGGCCTATCCGACCCAGGACTTCTTTGTCGTTCGTAAAGTCTACAGTAACGAATTTGACTAGGTTGCTCTCGAGGAAGTTCTTAAAATCCAGGCATTCAACGTCGGCATGGCATATGTGGTAGACCAAGCATAAGTCATGCACGCAAACCTGGATCATGGCAGGCTTCTTCCTCTCTTCGTCCTTTAGATCCTTCTCTCGTCCCAGGACTATGGTGTACTCAACATCTAGCCCAATGACCCACTCATCATCTGAGCTTTCGAACATGCGTCTGAAGTGAGAAAGGCATCCTTTCACCGTCGCGGAAGAATGTGTGTAGATGACGTCGAACTCATCGCCGGTGATGGTTCTAACCTTGTACGCACCGCCGATCATGCAGATTTGGGGCACCATGGATTTGGGAGGAGGGTTAGGATTAGTGGAATTGCCGTGATGTGAAAGGACGGGACGACTAGGAGCGAACCGCCGTAATATTGAAGGACGTGCGGGGATGAGTAGGAGCGAACTGCCAGCATGCGAACGGCAGGGTAGTGCCTTTCCATTCTCCCATGATACGGGCTTCCGAGAGCCCTTGGATCTGAGATCGAACGGTTGCATGGTGTGATTCTAGACCTATGGGTGAATATCATATCCTGGAGGGTTATTCTGCAAATTTTTAGCAACTTAGCATGCGACCGTTTGATCTCAGATCCAAGGGCTGCTAGCAGCCCGTATCATGGTCGCGCCTACCACGACCATCGCGTCGCTCGCGCGGTCGCGCCCTTGGAGATTTAACATGGTGCGTTAGGCTATCGGATGTTGGCATGTCATACATAGTCATCACTTAGTCACTCATACTACAACAAGGTTAGCTATAAGGTTGGCTATAAGTGTATTTTTTACTTCTCTCTATCTTTTTCTTCGTACTCCCTCCGTCCCATAATATAAGAACGTTTTTGACACTAGTGTAGTGCCAAAAACGTTCTTATATTATGGGACAGAGGGAGTAGTATTTATTGCATTTGCCAAGGAGTGACCTCTTCCAATGAAATGGTGTGCTTATTAGTTTTTTGTTGCTAAGTTTGCTTCATTTAATTAGCTATAGACTCGAAATTGTCTTTTCACCTAGGTAAACGCACTTAGCACCGTTTCTTCCTTGGGTCACCAAACTAGTCTCTCTCTTCTTGATTAAATTGCCACATCAGACTTTATGCCTATGTGGCAAACTTAGCACCTGTAGGAGCAAGTAAGTACAATAGTGCGCTTTACATGGCATTTTTGCATATGTGGAGGAAAGAGAGGCAAGGAAAAAGTGGAGATGTGGGCTCTCATGCAAGAGCCAGCCTCTACTACATGGTGGAGCATTGGGAGAGGCACCTGTATGGAGGTGGTCAGGAATCGGGAGACTCACGCCGGTCGTAGCGCCGCAGTTAAAATGATAACGGCAAGTCAAATCACGGGGCCCCACCTGTCCAGCAGTAACTCGCTGCCAAATCACACAGCCCTACGTTTGCAGCAGCCTACTCCCTCATCTTCTCGCGTCTCTGTCGAACCGACTAGGCGAAACTGCCCTGCCTACCGCACAGGAAAAGCCCCGCCCTCGACTTTTAAATAGTACAGTATACTAATTTTGTATCCATGGATTGCGCCTTGGAGCAAAGCCTCTAGAAAACGGTGGTACACATGTACAGAGTATACAGCACGCCCGTCGCATTCGCGTCGCATCCCAGATGGTCGGTCGGTCTGGCACGCTGCTCTCTGAATGGAACGCGCATCATATTGAATTTGCACACACATGTGGGACCGCAATTGAGAACCGACCATAGGCACACTCCCCGGCCCCGCAAGTCGGGTGACTTAATAGAAGAGGGAGACGAGCGATAGTACTAGAGAAGTGTTGTACTACGTTGGTGCCTGGACGATCCCTGCAAGACACGGAAGATCAGTTCGTCCATGCATGTGACCAGACTCCAGCAGACATGCCTGGATTGGCTATCGTCTACATATCGTGCAGGCTGTGTTGTACATGGCTGTAGTTGTGGTGAGAAATCTAAAAAAATGTTTCTTGTCATCTCGCAAAATTAGGTGTCATGTGCTTCGGATCACTGCGAGGGTTAAACAGTGACAACTGAGTTGGGCTAGTCATTGGGGGCACATGCATGAAGACTACTCGGCTGCCATCTAGGTCAAGCCGGCTATGTTAATTCGGACATCTATCGATGGACCCCTTTTCTACGAGTTTATCTTTAATTTGAGCTTTGTTCCTCGTCTAGTTTGTCCGTCGGGATTCATGTTGGCTCCTTTGGGCAGTGAGGTTATGATTTCTTGTCATGTGGCATTTTTTCGTGTTATACGTTATAATCCGGTGCTTCAGATCAAAATGACGACAACTGCGCCTCCAGGCCACGTGCATGAGGACTTCTCGACAGTCATTGACGAGGTCAAGCCGGTTCCGGTAGACAAAAGAAAACTAGTACTCCACTATATAGGCAGGAGCCTCCGCGCTTGCTTGATAGTGTTGCTCTCTTCACATTGTCTCGTCCTCTCCAGATCTAAACACGACAGTGGTGGCCACTCTCTCTCTCTCTCTCTGCTCACCGCTAGTCACAGATCCAGCCGGATCCTCTCCGCCGGGGAAGGTGAGAAGGTGCAACGTTCACGTGGTCATCCTCGGTGACGGCTCTTACCCACTGCTGGCGCGTCCCGATCAGCCTGCCTTGCCGTTCTCTCCCAAGCACCGCTGGCGAGGGAGAGCCTCCGACCCCTTCTTCCTCCCTGCCGTAGTGTGGGCAGATCCGGCCTCCGCCGCCCACCTAGCGACATCTCGGTGACCATCAGGTATAACTTCCTTCAAAACCGGCCTTGCTCTACTTCCCGAGCTCCTAACGTCGCTGCATTTGTATCTTTTACTATTTCTCAGGCCCCCTCGTAGATAGGATCGATCGGCTGTTCGAAAACCACCTAATTTTTTACGGTTAAGAGGTAAAACTAGTTCATGCACTCGAACCTAGTACTACTTGGTTCAAACAAGGAAGAAAGGGGGTGGGGTGGGGGAGGATTTGTTACCTGAATCTAGGACTTGGTCGAAAGAGGAAATAATGGGGGCGAAAAGTAGCAGAGACTGGCTATCCAACTGGTCTCTAGGTCTAATAGGGAAATAAAGGGAAACGCAGTACAAACTCAATATAAACCCGATCTATTGGTTGAAAAAGGAAAGAAAGTGGGGACTGGGGGACAAGTCAACAGAGTAAGTCCAGCACTAGATTTGCTAGCCTCGCACAGTATAAGGTGGCTATACCGAACAAAAATGGGGCCAACCCAGATATCCTGTTCTGATGTTTGTTGCCCCGAGCCACTCTTATGTAATGCCACTGGTAAAATGTAGTAGTCGCACTGTTAAAAGTAAGGACACGTTAAACCAATGTTGTTTTCAATGTAATGCCTCCAGTAATATGAATCAATGGCACTTTTTTACATGTCCTGCTAAATTTCCCATTAAGATAAGTTGGTTCTTTTCGTTAGAAATGCAACTGTCCTGGTCCGCCTACTCTCCCGTGCCCAAAGTATTGTCGTATTTAACGGTTGTCATAGTTAATCCTAATGCCCACATTAATATCTAGCAATGCCACTTCTTTAGAAATTGCTACTGTCCTTGTAGGATTGCCATTCAGATAAGGAACATGCTTCTTTTCATTTGATGCATGTTTCATCACTTGTTAGTCACCCTGCTTTCCACCTTTTTTGTGCAAACAGAGATATACATTTCACGCTCGATCTTAGTTGAACTGCACAAATGATATCCAAATTATAGTTGAACATTCCAGGAGCTTCACAACCAACCTTGATGTTGGTCAATTTTATTGCAACTAATGTAGAAGAAGCTCTGTGGGTTTCGTTTTCTGATGGAAATGGAACCGGGGCTGGAGCCCTTTTCTTAAAAAGAATGAAGAAGAAGCTGCTAGCTCATGGGACATTGCTTCATTTTAGGTGAACTGCACCAAAAGGTCCCATGAATTGAATCATCCCTGTTGGTGACTGAAAGAGCCAGCTTCAGCATCCTAGTCTAAGCATCCCCGGCCTCCATCCTTGCGACACACGGTACACCTCGTTTGCCACCTGCTCGACCCTAGTGTCACTGATAAAATGAAGTAATAATACAGTTAAAATAGAGTGAGTGTCCTCTCTATCATTTCATTTCCAATGTAGATAAAGAAAGTGCTTCTCTTTGTTAATGTATGTTTCATCAACTAGTCCCATTGTTAATGTTTAAGCGTTTCTGCAAACTAGGGTGCTTAACTTTAGTTGATCTATACAAAAATACATATTTGAATGTCTCAAGGCGCCTCCTTGTACTACCGATGTACACTGATGTTCATCACTGGCAGAAGATGTATCTGGGAGACTTGGGACGATTTCTAGTATGAGGCGTACCGTATGAGGCGTCGACGGGCCCATCTCGCCCTCGCAGCATGGCATACTATGATACTATCGCAATATTTTCTTCTATTTATTTTGTGTGTTTCATCAACTAGTGCCACTATAATGTAATCACGCCTTTTCATTATCTGTGCAAACAGGGTTATTCAGCTACATTTTGGTGGAACTGCACAAATGTACGTATGGAACCGGCATATATGCAGAGTGCAAGGTGTGTCAAGTAAAAATTACCAACACCGACCATGCTGCATGCACGCATTAGCATCCACCACCACCAGTGAGATGTGTGGCGCCAGGCCCGGGCCCACAGTGGTGCCACATATGCATCCAGCACAGGGCCCACGATTTTGGGGGGGCCCAAAATATATATATAGGCATATAGTTGTATTAAAAAAACGACTGGACGTCGTGGGCGACTGGGCGTCGTGGCTCGTGGGCGCCTCGATCGATCTGGCCACCGCGCCGTGGGCGCCTCGAGCGAGCTGGGCACCTGGGCCAGTGGGCCTCTACGCAAGTTGCCTCGAGCGACCTGGGCCAGTGGGCCTGTAGGCCAGGTGCGCAGGTCATCGATCCGCTCTGGTGCTCAGCGATCGATTGATCGAATCGATCAGCCAATGTAAAAAGAAAAAACAGGATCGCTATTCCCTAAACGCCGTCTCCGTCTCCCGGTCTCCGTCTGCTCCCTTCTCGATCGATCAGGTGCTCGCGGCTCGCCGAAACGTCTTCCCATTGAAATCTGGAGTCTGTAGACGTGATCGCACTATCGCGGCTTCGGTAAGAAAAGATTATCTCATGGCCTTCGTCATTCGCATCATCACTGATCACTTCATCTGTTCATCAGAACGATCCGGCGATCCGATTCAGGCCGCCGCCAAGACTCGTCGTCTCGTCAGATCGATCCCAGTTCATCCGTGCAGGACCCAAAACTAGGTGAGTTAGACAGTTCGTCTAAATGCCAAACATTAACGCATGATCTCCAATTAATATATGTTACTATATAACTTCAATTTCATTGTATTCATCTTTTTAATCTTGTGTTTCAATAATATAGATTTGAGTCATCATAGGAAAAGATCAGTCTGGTGCCTATAAGCGCAAGAGAAAAGCAAAAGAACAAAATTTAATTAATAAATCTTTTAAAGGCGGTATGAACAAATTTGTTAGAAAAGAAGCACCGCAAGTTTTTCTAAATTGAAGCTATTGAAATCCTATATGTGTACTACTATGACATAGCAAAGACTCAATGATTTGGCCACAATAGCACTTGAGAGTGAAGTCTTGGAGAAGATCGATTATGAGGATATCATTGAAGATTTCATTTCAAAGAATACTGCACGAATGAGGATGTTCAAATAAATAGCAACGGGGAGTTGCATAGGTATGACTTTTTTATATGTCCAATTTTTATGTAAGACATTATATTACATACATTTTAATTTTTTCTGCGAGACATATATACATTATAATTGCTCGTTAGTTCATTTTTTTGTGAGATAGGGCCCCATTTTTTCATTCCGCACAGGGCCCCGGATTTTGCCGGCCTGGCCCTGTGTGGCGCTCTCTGTGGACGGATCTTTCTCGGCAGCAAATCCTCTAACCAAATACTAGTAGCTTATATTGGCAGTTTTCTAGGGAGTACTCTTTTCTGAAAGAAGCACCAATCTATTTTTCTTTATTTGTACACTGTGTCACAACTTTGACCCAAAGGTCCAGAGCTATTTTAGGGTGATTGGCGTAGTACTCGGAGACTGATTGTAAGCACGATTTTCATTAGCCGTCACACTGATTGTAAGCATGAGCAGGTGGAAGATTAGGTTAGTGCGAAGCTTACCTTAAATCCTACCGCCGCCGTTGAAACGAGGCAAGCGTCGAGGGAACCGTGGAGAACGGCGGGGAAGCGACTTCACGCCATCCGGCCTCCTCTTGCGGTGGGAGAACGAATACTCCTGTGGCTCCGGCTGGCTCTGCACCCTCACGAACGGTACACCATACTCGATCGATTCGTTATCCTCTGGGTGCTCGACCTTCGATCTGTACGCCCACCACCTCCGCCTGACTATCGCCTCGGGCGAATCTGTCTGCTCCATCGCCTAGAGGAGATACTCGATGAACTCAGAGGACTGTGGCGTGACTGCCGCCGAGGAGTACATGTACATCGTCGCCCTCATCGCCGCCGTCTCGCTCTTTCGCATACATTGCCACATGGCCTGCACCGTCCTCGAAATCTCCCACTCATTGTCAAACCAAGTAAGGATCTCCTTCAACCTGGCTAACTTTGCCTGGTCATCGCCGGCGATCTGCCTGATTCGCTGCTGCATCCTCTCCATAGATGTCCTTCTGAGTGGTCCGGTGCTAGCTTTGGAAGATGGGAGGAGAGACGGTGGTCTTGCAATAGAGAAGAGGGAGAGGCGAGACGGTGGTTTCGGAATGGAGATGATGGAGAGGAGAGGAGGTGGTTTTGCAATGGAGAAGATCAGAAGAGGGAGAGGCGAGACGGTGGTTTTGGAATGGAGATGATGGAGAGGAGAGGAGGTGGTTTTGCAATGGAGAAGAGGGAGAGGAGCGTGCGGCAGCGATTTAGGATTGGACGAGAGGGCCGGCGCGCTGTGACTGGATCAAAATCAAAATCAATTTACCCTTCAATTAATAACACGACCCCACATTAACTAGTCTCCCTTTTATTCTGGGTCATAATTGACCATGATTTTCGCACATAAAATGTATGTTATACTTTGCAAAAATAATATAATTTGAAAGTACATTCAGATACGAACCAAATGATACAATTTTTAGTGACATGCATTCACATTTTGCTTCTCAAATACAGTACGTGGTCAAACTTTGACCCAAAATACGCAAAACAACAAAAAAATACTTCCAAGACCAGCGCCGCTCTTCCGCTCTTCTCCTCTTAAACCACTGCCGCTCCTCTCCTGTTCCAATCTAAATCCAGCGCCGCTCCTCTCCTCTTCCATTTCAAAACCACCGCCCTCCTCTCCTGTTCCAGTCCAAAACTAGCATCACTCCTCTCCCGTTCTAATCCAAAACCAGCGCTGCTCCTCTCCTCTTCCATTCAAAAACCACCGCCGGCGAGTGAAGGTCCTGTGGAGAAGTAGATCGATGGAGGAGTACAACCGATACGTGAGGATCGCAGACGGCGATCCTGTGAAGCTAGCTAGGATGTTGGAGATACAGTCTTGCTTTGACAACAAGGACCAACTAGCGGTGACAGCGACATCCATGGCCAAATATCTGCAACAGAGCGAAAAGGCGGCGATACTCCCGGAGGGAGTCACGCAGGAGTACATAGAGCTGCTCCTGTGGGCCATGGAGCAAACAGATTCACCGAATCCGAACGTGAGGGAGCGGTGGTGGGAGTATCGATCCCAGATGGAGCATCCACCAGAGATTGAAGGATCGAGCATCTACAGGGTGCCGTTTGTGAGGGTGTCCTGCCAGAGCGAGCCGGTGGAGTCTTTGTCGACCGAACCCAACTGCAAGAGGAGAAAAGTAGTTGGCCCGAGGATGCTTCCCCGCCATCCTCTCCCTCACCGTTCACATCGTCTCATGGGGCGGCTGTCTGCTGCCGAGGAATAGGAGGGGACTGCCCCCCCAGCCCAATAGTCGGGCAGGTTGTGAATTCTCAGGAGGATCTTAGGGTTGTCAGTATTTGCAGGTTGTGAATTGTGTTTTGTGTTGTGTATTTTGAGAGTACTTTCATATATGAATGTCTTTTGAATTTCAGATTTGCAGTATTGAGCATATGAAGTATTTTATGAATTCTAGAGATCTATTTTTAGCACTTAAAAAATGTAGTTTCATAGGAGTATAAAAGTGCAGACAATGTGATTCTCAGAGAAGAAACTGCAAGTTTTAGTTTCAGATAAGAAACTGCAAGTTCAGTTTCAGATAAGAAACTGCAACTTTCAGAGGCAGAGCATTTATATTAACACGGCCTTTTCAAACAGGGTTAACATTATGTTGGAAGTTTTATTCATGGTCAAAAATGGAACTACCAGCCAGTTAACATCATGTTGATCAACATTCATGCATAGCACATCTTCATATGATGCACAGTCAAAATGCCCACACAATGTCGAGTGTGCGAAACACAGAGAAAACGAGGGACGAAGTTTTGGCAAGTGTTGGACGTGGTGTGCGTAGATGACAATGGGGACCCACATGTCAATAAAGGCAGAGGAAAAAAATTTGGAGATATTTTCCCTGCACAGGTGGAATTGAACCCGGGCGGAACAGCTGTCAGGTAGTGTCACTTGGCCACAAGGCTAGTTCAGTAGTTTCATTAATAATAAGGCACTTCCTCAGGTGGTCGGATCCCCTCCTGCGTCTTTGTGCGCTCGCCGCGACGCCGCTGTCTGCCATTGTGAACATGCTGAACAAACGAGAGGAATCTGGAGAGGACTATACGTGGAGAGGCGGACAGTCGAGCCCCACCAGGTCTATGGCCGTACGCAAGCAAGTGCCTCATCGAAAAAATACCTCCTCCTAATGCTATACTGACATTGGGGCCCACGGGTTTGTCAACATAGTTACATTTTTTTGGTGCTTCAATGTAGTTACTATAGGAGGTAAATTCACAACGAAGCCGGGGAGCTGGCAGGTATCATTTATTATTACTGGGGCAGCAAGTATCAGCTGGGTTTTGGGCTGCCCCGTCTAGGCTTTCATTTTTAACATGCGCAGCCCATGACCTCGGATGGGAGGTCCATACGCCTGTTTATATTTTCTTGGATAGTTTTGGCACGAAAATCCTGGATAGTTTTGGCACGAAAATCCTAGTGATTGTGTACAAAAGCTTGGTAAGATTTAAGGACGAATGTAACAATATCACTTATTATTTAAATATATTTATAACAAAATGCTCATCCCCTTTTTATTTTTTGATAACATTGCTGGCCCAACCCAACATTATAATTAGAATCAGCCCAGCAAAATCGTTTATTTCGAGAAAGTGCAAATGGCCTGTAATTTTTTAGGAAATAAAATAAATGGGCCGCATGGACGCTACATTATTTGTTCACCCAGCCCAGCTAATGGACTGTAATTCAAAAAAAAAGATCAAATTGACTGTAAATTCTACCGCGCAAAAAAAAAAGACTGTAAATTCTGAAAAAATGGGTTGAATACGTGCCACATTTTTGGAGGCTGAAATGTGGGCCCATAGGTCGAAGCCAACGCAAGTCGTTGTCAATTTAGTCAACAAATGATTCTGACATGTTAGCCGTTGGATTTACATCCAACGACCGGCATCGATCTTCAAGCTCTCGTCTTCTTCCTCCAGCGCCGCTGGGACCACCTCCCGCCTCCTGCTGCTAGCAGCTCTGCTTAGCACGCTTCGCTATGAAGCGCTACTCCACCGTTGGCCAGGCCATCCCTCCACACCTCCTGTTCTTCTCCATCGACTGGCGAACCACACCGCACTAGAACCAGTTAACCCTCGTACACCTCTCCGTCTGCGACTCTACTCCCGCGTCTTCCCATCTCCGACTCGTTGCTGTCTGGGGCCTCACTGTCGTCCACCACCTTGGATGCGCTCGGCGCGGCGTGGTCAACATGGTCAACGAACGACACCATCGGAAGTAGACTGTGCGTGGAGAGGCTAACAGCTGGGTCCACGGACGCACACAAGGAAATGCCTCCTTATTACGCGCAAAATAATGATTCCTCCACCTGACATCTGGGACCCACCGGAAGGGCCTCTGTATCGCGAAAAAAACATGCCCCCCGCTGACAGGTCGGACCCACCAGCTATCTTCGCACGCAAGGAAGTGCCTCCTTATTATGCACAAAAAAATGAATACTCCCCCTACCAGCTGGAACCCAGCATAGTGGGAGGCTGACTTGTGGGCCTACCAAGTTGACGGGGACGGAGGGCTTTGTCAACTTAGTTAATATGAACGATTCTAGCTCCTGTTACCGTACGATTTTCATCCAACGGCCGTAGTGCTTCTTCAACCTCTGGTCTTCTTGCTCCAGCCGCCCAAACCAGCGCCGGTCGTGTCGAGTGCTCCTACATCCTGTGGCCGGCTGTGATGCCGCCTAGGCCTCACCGCCCCCTACTACTCCCACCGCTGGCCAGGCCATCCCTCTACTCACCCACACCCCCTGTTATTCTGCAGCGACGGCAGCCTCACACCGCAGCCGAACCAGTGAACCCTCGTACTCCTCTCCGCGCGGGCTTCCACTGCCGCGTCTTCCCCGGCTCCACGTCGTCCCCTTCCTAGGCCTCGCCGTCATCCACCGCCCTGGTGCTCTGTGTGCGGCGTGGTCAACGTGGTCAAGGAACAACTTCTATCGGAGTACTATACGTGGAGAGGCTGACAGCTGGGTCCACGGCGGTCGCAAGGAAGTGCCTCCTTATTATGCGCAAAATAATTATTCCTCCACCTGACAGCAGGGACCCACGGGACGGGCCACCGTATTTCGCAAAAAATGATTCGCCCCCTGACTGCTGGGACCCACCGGCTACATCTTCGCACGCAAGGAAGTGCGCCCGGGCAACAGAAAAAACGATTCGCCCCCCTGACTGCTGGGACCCACCAGCTACATCTTCGCACGCAAGGAAGTGCCTGACAGTCGGGACCCACCTGGTCGAAGCGTACGTAGCGTTGTCATTCTGGTCGTGAACGTGTACGTACATACTGGTGGATGTAGAGGCGCGCACGTGTCGTACTAGAGGCGCGCACGTAGCATGTACACATACGTGAAACGACCAGTGTGCAAGAAAGAAAATACGGCCACGTACGTACATATGGGCGGGGTCTCGAATGCCTACTCGCGCATACGTACGGCCAGGGCTCGTGTACATGGCTGGGTCAGAACGGAGAAACAGCGTCGTCATCGTGTTCATGGGGAGCCAACCGGCTGGGTCGGAACGGAATGCGTCGGCGTGTTCATCGGGAGGGCTTGGACGGAATAGGCGATGGAAACGAGGCCTGGCGTACCATAGAACGGAGGAAACGGCCTTGTGTTCGACCGGCCACGTTCAAAACGGGATCCTGTTCATCGGGAGGGGTCTGGTGTACCGCAAAACGGAGGAAACGGACTTGTGTTGGACCTCCTACGGTCGAAACGGGGTCCTGTTGATCGGGAGGGGTGTGGCGTACTGCAAAACGGAGGAAACGGACTTGTGTTGGAGCGCTACGGTCGAAACGGGCGTCCTGTTCATCGTGAGGGGTATGGCGTACCGCAAAACGGGACTCCACGGGATACTGTTCATCTCCACCATCGACCTCTCCAGCCTCCACGGGCTACTGTTCATCCACCGTCGACCTCCTCCAACCTCCACCTATGACTGTTCATCCACGGGCTCCTGTTCATCCAGCCTCCACCGCAGGCTACTCCACTGGCTACTGTTCAACCACCCCTCTCCACGGGCTCATGTTAACCACCCCTCCACCGTCTACTGTTCATCCAGCCCTCCACGGGGTCGTCCTGTTCATCCAGCCCTCCACGGGGTCCTGTTCATCCAGCCCCAACCGGCTCGATCGATCGGGGTCCTGTTCATCCAAAGGCAACGCCACGGGGTCCTGTTCATCCACCCCCACTGCTCACTGTTCATCCAACCCCCCCTGCAACGCTCACTGTTCATCCAGAGGTAGCATCGATCGGCTTCAGTTAGCAGCAGTAGCGAAGGAATCGCTCGATCGGGTTTAGACGTTCAGTAACGCGTAGCTTGCAGTGCAATCGCTCGGCTTCAGTTAGAGCCCAACGCCTTGCTCGGGTTCAGTTAGAGCCAACGCCTCGCACACACGCGCATACTTGTATGAGAGAAACGCGCATCGCTCGGCCCCCGACCACCCACCGTAACCGGGAACTCGCCGAAATTTTCCTTGCCGTCGCTTCTACCACGGTTTTTTCTGTCATGGACGGCCCAAAGAATGTCATGCAGCTGCGTCTCTGGCCCGCCCAGGACGAAAAACCCATTTTCTGTCATGATTTTTTGTCATAGAAGTAGGAGCCCACCACATCTATACTTGATATGGTGCCGGAGCCAGCATCCTTATTAACACCGGATCGGCAGAGTCTTAGGGAAGTGGAGCCGAACACCTAATTCTCTCCGCCTTCTTTAGCCAGCCCTGGCCGAGGAAAGTTTTATCAGTACATTGTTATGAGGCATCTGACAAAACTGTGTTCAGGAGTTAAGTGCTTACCGGAGTATCTGGATGATTGCAGTCAAGACCAATGTCTTCTGTAGTATCCGGCCACTGTTTTCGTGCACCGAAGAACAATTTCCACATCTCTCTGAGCATCATGCCAGAGAGGTGCTGAAGAGTTCGTGGACCTTCCGGATTGAACTCCCACATGCGGAGAGGGCGTCGCTGACAGGGTAGGATCCGATGGACTAGCATTACTTGGATTACATTGATGATGAAGGAAATATGCCCTAGAGGCAATAATAAAGTTATTATTTATTTCCTTATATCATGATAAATGTTTATTATTCATGCTAGAATTGTATTAACTGGAAACATGATACATGTGTGAATACATAGACAAACAGAGTGTCACTAGTATGCCTCTACTTGACTAGCTCGTTGATCAACGATGGTTATGTTTCCTAGCCATAGACATGGGTTGTCATTTGATTAACGGGATCACATCATTAGGAGAATGATGTGATTGACTTGACCCATTCCGTTAGCTTAGCACTTGATCGTTTAGTATTCTGCTATTGCTTTCTTCATGACTTATACATGTTCCTATGACTATGAGATTATGCAACTCCCGTTTACCGGAGGAACACTTTGTGTGCTACCAAACGTCACAACGTAACTGGGTGATTATAAAGGTGCTCTACAGGTGTCTCCGAAGGTACTTGTTGGGTTGGCGTATTTCGAGATTAGGATTTGTCACTTCGATTGTCGGAGAGGTATCTCTGGGCCCAGTCGGTAATGCACATCACTATAAGCCTTGCAAGCATTTTAACTAATGAGTTAGTTGCGAGATGATGTGTTACGGAACGAGTAAAGAGACTTGCCGGTAATGAGATTGAACTAGGTATTGAGATACCGATGATCGAATCTCGGGCAAGTAACATACCGATGACAAAGGGAACAACGTATGTTGTTATGCGGTTTGACCGATAAAGATCTTCGTAGAATATGTGGGAGCCAATATGAGCATCCAGGTTCCGCTATTGGTTATTAACCGGAGACGTGTCTCGGTCATGTCTACATAGTTCTCGAACCCGTAGGGTCCGCACGCTTAAAGTTCGGTGACGATCGGTATTATGAGTTTTTGTGTTTTGATGTACCGAAGGTAGTTCGGAGTCCCGGATATGGTCACGGACATGACGAGGTGTCTCGAAATGGTCAAGACGTAAAGATCGATATATTGGAAGACTATGTTTGAACACCGGAATGGTTTCGGGGAGTTTCGGACATATACCGGAGTACCGAGGGTTACCGGAACCCCCCGGGGAGTTTAATGGGCCAAGATGGGCCTTAGTGGAGAAGAGGAGGGGCGGCTAGGGCAGGCTGCGTGCCCCCTCCCCCTCTAGTCCGAATTGGACAAGGAGGGGGGGCGGTGCCCCCCTTTCCTTCTCTTCCTCTGTCCCTTCCTTTCCCCCTCCTACTCCAACTAGGAAAAGAGGGAGTCCTACTCCCGGTGGGAGTAGGACTCCTCCCTGGCGCGCCCTACTCCTGGCAGGCCGCCTCCTCCCCCTGGTCCTTTATATACGGGGGCAGGGGGGCACCTCTAGACAACAATTGATCTCTTGATCTCTTAGCCGTGTGCGGTGCCCCCCTCCACCATATTCCACCTCAATCATATCGTAGCGGTGCTTAGGCGAAGCCCTGCATCGGTAGCAACATCATCACCGTCATCACGCCGTCGTGCTGACGGAACTCTCCCTCGAAGCCCTGCATCGGTAGTTCATGGGACGTCATTGAGCTGAACGTGTGCTGAACTCAGAGGTGCCGTACGTTCGGTACTTGGATCGGTCGGATCGTGAAGACGTACGACTACATCAACCGCGTTGTGCTAACGCTTCTGCTTTCGGTCTACGAGGGTACGTGGACTGCTACTTATTGAGCTTGCGTTGGTTTTCCTTGAAGAGGAAAGGGTGATGCAGCACAGTAGCATAAGTATTTCCCTCAGTTTTTGAGAACCAAGGTATCATTCCAGTAGGAGGCTCCTCAAAAGTCCCACGCACCTACACAAACAAACAAGAACTCGCAAACAACGCAATAAATGGGTTGCCAATCCCTTCACGGCCACTTGCGAAAGTGAGATCTGATAGAGATAATATGATAAGATAATATTTTTGGTATTTTTGTGATATAGATTGGAAAAGTAAAAGATGCAAATAGAAGTAGATTGAAAGCTTATATGATAAAAGATGGACCTGGGGGCCATAGGTTTCACTAGAGGCTTCTCTCAAGATAGCATAAGTATTACGGTGGGTGAACAAATTACTATCGAGCAATTGATAGAAAAGCGAATAATTATGAGATTATCTAGGCATGATCATGTACATAGGCATCACGTCCGTGACAAGTAGATTGAAACGATTCTGCATCTACTACTATTACTCCACACATCGACCGCTATCCAGCATGCATATAGAGTATTAAGTTCATAAAGAACAGAGTAACGCATTAAGAAAGATGACATGATGTAGAGGGATAAACTCATGCAATATGATATAAACCCCATCTTTTTATCCTCGATGGCAACAATACAATACGTGCCTTGCTGCCCCTGCTGTCACTGGGAAAGGACACCGCAAGATTGAACCCAAAGCTGAGCACTTCTCCCATTGCAAGAAAGATCAATCTAGTAGGCCACACCAAACTGATAACTTAATCACACATAAAAGAATTCAGAGGAGATTCAAATATTTCTCATAGATAAACTTGATCATAAACCCACAATTCATCGGATCTCGACAAACACACCACAAAAAGAGTTACATCGAATAGATCTCCAAGAAGATCGAGGAGAACTTTGTATTGAGATTCAAAGAGAGAGAAGAAGCCATCTAGCTAATAACTATGGACCCAAAGGTCTGTGGTAAACTACTCACAACTCATCGGAAGGGCTATGGTGTTGATGTAGAAGCCCTCCGTGATCGATTCCCCCTCCGGCGGAGCGCCAAAAAGGCTCCAAGATGGGATCTCGCGGATACAAAAGGTTACGGTGGTGGAAATAGTTTTTCGTGGTCACTTCTAATGTTTTCGGGGTACATGGGTATATATAGGAGGAAGACGTAGGTCGGTGGATGCTCGAGGGGCCCACGAGACAGGGGGCGCGCCCAGTAGGGGGGCGCTCCCTCCACCCTCGTGGCCGCCTCGTTTGTTTCTTGACTTCCACTCCAAGTCCTCTGGATCACGTTTGTTCCAAAAAGATCGCTCCCGAAGGTTTCATTCCGTTTGGACTCCGTTTGATATTCGTTTTCTTCAAAACACTGAAATAGGCAAAAAAACAGCAATTCGGGCTGGGCCTCCGGTTAGTAGGTTAGTCCCAAAAATGATATAAAAGTGTAAAGTAAAGCCCATAAACATCCAAAACAGGTAATATAATAGCATGGAACAATCAAAAATTATAGATACGTTGGAGACGTATCAAGCATCCCCAAGCTTAATTCCTGCTCGTCCTCGAGTAGGTAAATGATAAAAACAGAATTTTTGATGTGGAATGCTACCTAGCATAATTCTCAATGTAGTTTTCTTTATTGTGGCATGAATGTTCAGATCCAAATGATTCAAAATAAAAGTTCATATTGACATAAGAAATAATAATACTTCAAGCATACTAATAAAGCAATCATGTCTTCTCAAAATAACATGGCTAAAGAAAGTTATCCCTACAAAATCATATAGTCTGGCTAGGCTCTATCTTCATCACACAAAGTATTTAATCCCGCACAACCCCGATGACAAGACAAAAAAGGATGCACTAGAGCTATAAATGTATCAATGAGGACATAGCACTATATGTGGAATAGAATGGTGGTTGTGGAGAAGACAAAAAAGGAGAAGATAGTCTCACATCAACTAGGCGTATCAACGAGCTATGGAGATGCCCATTAATAGATATCAATGTGAGTGAGTAGGGACTGCCATGCAACAGATGCACTAGAGCTATAAATGTATGAAAGCTCAACAAAAGAAACTAAGTGGGTGTGCATCGAACTTGCTGGCTCACGAAGACCTAGGGCGTTTTGAGGAAGCCCATCATTGGAATATACAAGCCAAGTTCTATAATGAAAAATTCCCACTAGTATATGAAAGTGACAACATAGGAGACTCTCTATCATGAAGACCATAGTGCTACTTTGAAGCACAAGTGTGGTAAAAAGGATAGTAGCATTGCCCCTTCTCTCTTTTCTCTCATTATTTTTTTTCTTCTTCCTTTATTTTTATTTTTTCTTTCCTCTTTTTTTTCTTTCTTTTTTCCCTCTTTTTTTGGGCTTCTTTGGCCTCTTTTATTTTTATAAAGTCCGAAGTCTCATCCCGACTTGTGGGGGAATCATAGTCTTCATCATCCTTTCCTCACTTGGGACAATGCTCTAATAATGAAGATCATCACACTTTTATTGATTTACAACTCAAGAATTACAACAATACTTAGAACAAAATATGACTCTATATGAATGCCTCTGGCGGTGTACCGGGATATGCTATAAACCAAGAGTGACATGTATGAAAATTATGAAGGTGGCTTTGCCACAAATACAATGTCAACTACATGATAATGCAAAGAGCAATATGAAAATGATGATGTGTGTCATAATAAACGGAACGGTGGAAAGTTGCATAGCAATATATCTCGGAATGGCTATAGAAATGCCATAATAGGTAGGTATGGTGGCTGTTTTGAGGAAGGTATAAGGTGGGTGTATGATACCGGCAAAAGTTGCGCGGCACAAGAGAGGCTAGCAATGGTGGAAGGGTGGAAGTGCATATAATCCATGGACTCAACATTAGTCATAAAGAACTCATATACTTATTGCAAAAATCTACAAGTCTTTGAAAACAAAGTACTACGCGCATGCTCCTAGGGGGTAGATTGGTAGGAAAATACCATCGCTCGTCCCTGACCGCCACTCATAAGGAAGACAATCAATAAATAAATTATGCTCCGACTTCATCACAAAGCGGTTCACCATACGTGCATGCTGCAGGAATCACAAACTTCAACACAAGTATTCTTTAAATTCACAATTACCCAACTAGCATGACTCTAATATTACCACCTCTATATCTGAAAACAATTATCCAGAATCAAATTGATCATAGCATCCAATTCACTTCCTATGACAGTTTTTTATTATACCCAACTTGGATGCCCGTCATTTTAGGACCAATTTTATAACCATAGAAAATACCATGCTATTGAAAAAGACTCTCAAAATAATATAAGTGAAGCATGAGAGATCAGCAATTTCTTCAAAATTAAGCCACCGCCGTGCTCTAAAAAGTATAAGTGAAGTACTAGCCGTGCTCTAAAAAGTATAAGTGAAGTACTAGAGCAAAACTATCTACCTCAAAAGATATAAATGAAGCACAAAGAGTATTCTAATAAATTCCTATCATGTGGGTTTCTCCCAAAAGGTGTGTACAGCAAGGATGATTGTGCTAAACTAAAAAGCAAAGACTAATATCATAAAAGACGCTCCGAGCAAAACACATATCATGTGGTGAATAAAAATATATCTCCAAGTAAAGTTACGGATAGACGAAGACGAAAGAGGGGATGCCTTCCGGGGCATCCCCAAGCTAAGGATTTTGGTTATCCTTGAATATCTTGGGGTTCCATGGGCATCCCCAAGCTTAGGCTCTTGCCACTCCTTATTCCATAATCCATCAAATCTTTACCCAAAACTTGAAAACTTCACAACACAAAACTTAACAGAAAATCTCGTAAGCTCCGTTAGCGAAAGAAAACAAAACACCACTTCAAGGTACTGTAATGAACTCATTCTTTATTTGTATTGGAGTTAAACCTACTGTATTCCAACTTCTCTATGGTTTATAAAGTATTTTACTAGCCATAGATTCATCAAAATAAGCAAACAACACACGAAAAACAGAATCTGTCAAAAACAGAACAGTCTGTAGTAATCTGTAACTAACGCAAACTTCTGGAACTCAAAAAATTCTACCAAAATAGGAAGACCTAGATAATTTGTTTATTGATCTACTTCAATTGGAATAAGTATTTTATCACGTTCTGGTTATTTTAAACAATTGTTTTCGTGAACAGAAAGTTTCTTGAATTTTCAGCAAGATCAAATAACTATCGTCCAAGAAGATCCTATAGGTTTAACTTGGCACAAACACTAATTAAAACATAAAAACACATCTAAACAGAAGGTAGATGAAATATTTATTACTAAACAGAATCAAAAACAAAAAAACAAAAATAAAATTGGGTTGCCTCCCAACTAGCGCTACTGTTTAACGCCCCAAGCTAGGCATAAAAGCGAGGATAGATCTAAGTGGTGCCCTCATTGGCACTCAATTCATAAGTAGCTCTCATGATAGATTCATGGGACAATTGCATTTTTACCCCTAGTTGGTTCCTACCCACGGGTTTTTCCCTTACTTTTCGAGCTTGCTCAGTTTTGCCCTTACTTTTTCCGTCGAGGGCCCTCGAATGCCCTTTGACCAAAACTTTGAAAATTCGTAACTAATTCATATGAACTCAGAAAAATGCAAATAAGATATCAAAATGTTCAGATAAACATTACCTTTATGTGCATATCATTTGCATTCAGGACAAAAGAACACTTTAAACTACCTGAGGTAATTAATGTTATTAACATTATTAAAAATAAAAAGGTATAAACAATATTTTTTTCATGAATAAAAATTACAGGTAAATGTAGGTGATGTTTTCGGAACATCCTGATATCTTATTTGCATTTTTCTGAGTTCATATCAACTTGTTATGAAGTTTCCAAATAATGGTCAAAGTCGTTAGAACATTCTTAACAAGATGATACGAACTCAGAAAAATGCAAATAAGATATCTGGATGTTCACAAAACATCACCTACATTTGCATGTAATTTTATTCATGAAAAAAATATTGTTTATACCTTTTTATTTTTAATAATGTTAATAACATTAATTACCTTGGGTAGTTTAAAGGGTGCTTTTGTCCTGAATGCAAATGATATGCACATAAAGGTAATGTTTATCTGAACATTTTGATATCTTATTTTCATTTTTCTGAGTTCATATGAATTAGTTATGAATTTTCAAAGTTTTGGTCAAACGGTCAAAGGGCATTCAAGGGACCACGACGGAAAAAGTAAGGGCAAAGCTGAGCAAGCTCGAAAAGTAAGGGCAAAACCCGTGGGTAGGAACCAACTAGGGGTAAAAATGTAATTGTCCCTAGATTCATAAGGTAATTTAACTTTCTTTCTTGGAAAGTGCTCCATGCCTTTCCTTAATGGAAATTGGAATCTAATGTTCTCTTCCTTCATATCAATAATTGCACCAATCGTTCTAAGGAAAGGTCTACCAAGAATAATAGGACAAGCAAGATTACTATCTATGTCAAGAACGATAAAATCTACGGGAACGTAATTCCTATTTGCAACAATAACACATCATTGATTCTTCCCATAGGCTTTTTAATAGTGGAATCCGCAAGGTGCAAATTAAAAGAGCAATCATCAAGATCATGGAAACCTAGAATATCACATAAAGTTTTCGGAATCGTGGAAACACTAGCACCCAAATCACACAAAGCATAACACTCATGATCTTTAATTTTAATTCTTATAGTAGGTTCCCACTCATCATTAAGTTTTCTAGGTATAGAAACTTCGAAATTAAGTTTTTCATCATAAGATTGCATCAAGGCATCAACAATATGTTTGGTAAAAGCTTTATTTTGACTATAAGCATGAGGAGAATTCAATGCGGATTGCAACAAGGAAATACAATCTACTAAAGAACAATTATCATAATTAAATTCCTTGAAATCCAAGATAGTGGGTTCAATGCTATTTAAAGTCTTGACCTCTCCAATCCCACTTTTACCAAATTTAGCATCAAGATCTAAAAACTCCGAATCATTGGGACGCCTTTTAACTAAAGTTGACTCATCTCAAGTCCCATCATTATTAAGGTTCATATTGGAAAACAAAGATTTAATAGGGGACACATCAATAACTTTTAGATCCTGATCATTATTTTCATGGGAACTAGAAGAACACACTTTTACAAAGCAATCTTTCTTAGCACGCAATCTAGCGGTTCTTTCTTTGCACTCATCAATGGAAATTCTCATAGCTTTGAGAGACTCATTGATATCATGCTTAGGAGGAGTAGATCTAAGTTTCAAAGAATCAACATCAAGCGAAAGTCTATCAACGTTCCTAGCCAAATCATCAACTTTAAGCAATTTTTCTTCAAGCAAGGCATTAAAATTCTTTTGAGACATCATAAATTCTTTCACACTATTCTCAAAATCAGAGGTCATCTTGTTAAAATTACCATAAGAATTATTGTAGGAATTTCCATAATTATTAGAGGAATTACTAGGGAATGGTCTAGGATTAAAGTTTCCCCTATAAGCATTGTGACCAAAATTATTCCTACCAACAAAGTTCACATCCATAGATTCATTATTATTCTCAATCAAAGTAGACAAAGGCATATCATTGGGATCAATAGGAGCATTCTTAGTAGCAAACAATTTCATAAGTTCATCCATCTTTCCACTCAAAACATTAATTTCTTCTATAGCATGCGCTTTTTTACTAGATCTTTCAGTGTGCCATTGAGAATAATTAGCCATAATGTTATCAAGGAGTTTAGTAGCTTCCCCTAAGGTGATTTCCATAAAAGTGCCTCCCGCGGCCGAATCTAAAAGATTTCTAGAAGCAAAATTCAATCCAGCATAAAAAATTTGTATGATCATCCATAAGTTCAAACCATGAGTAGGGCAATTGCAAATCATCAATTTCATTCTTTCCCAGGATTGGGCAACATGCTCATGATCAAGTTGTTTAAAATTCATAATATCGTTCCTAAGAGACATGATCTTAGCCGGAGGAAAATACTTAGAGATAAAAGCATCTTTGCACTTATTCCATGAATCAATACTATTCTTAGGCAAAGACGAAAACCAAACTTTAGCACGATCTCTAAGTCAAAACGGAAATAACTTCAATTTAACAATATCATTATCCATATCTTTCTTCTTTTGCATCTCGCACAAATCAAAAAAGTTCTTTAGATGGGTAGCGGCATCTTCACTAGGAAGGCCAGAAAATTGATCTTTCATAACAAGATTCAGCAAAGCAGCATTGATTTCACAAGACTCAACATCATTAAGAGGAGCAATCGGAGTACTAAGGAAATCATTATTATTGGTATTGGAAAAATAACACAATTTGGTATTATCTTGCGCCATCGCGACAAGCACTCCAACACTCAAGCAAACAAAAAAAAGGCAAGCGAAAAAGAGAGGAGATTGGGAAAGAGATGGCGAATAAAACTGCAAGGGTGAAGTTGGGGAGAGGAAAATGAGGGGCAAATGGCAAATAATGTAATGCGAGGGAGATGAGTTTGTGATGGGTACTTGGTATGTCTTGAGTTGAGCGAAGACCTCCCCGGCAACGGCGCCAGAAATCCTTCTTGCTACTTCTTGAGCTTGCATTGGTTTTCTTGGAAGAGGAAAGGGTGATGTAGCACAGTAGCGTAAGTATTTCCCTCAGTTTTTGAGAACTAAGGTATCAATCCAGTAGGAGGCTCCTCAAAAGTCCCACGCACCTACACAAACAAACAAGAACTCACAAACAACGCAATAAAGGGGTTGTCAATCCCTTCACAGCCACTTGCGAAAGTGAGATCTGATAGAGATAATACGATAAGATAATATTTTTGTTATTTTGGTGATATAGATTGGAAAATTAAAAGATGCAAATAAAAGTAGATTGAAAGCTTATATGATAAAAGATGGACCCAGGGGCCATAGGTTTCACTAGAGGCTTCTCTCAAGATAGCATAAGTATTACGGTGGGTGAACAAATTACTGTCGAGCAATTGATAGAAAAGCGAATAATTATGAGATTATCTAGGCATGATCATGTATATAGGCATCACGTCCGTGACAAGTAGATCGAAACGATTCTGCATCTAGTACTATTACTCCACACATCGACGGCTATCCAGCATGCATCTAGAGTATTAAGTTCATAAAGAACAGAGTAACGCATTAAGAAAGATGACATGATGTAGAGGGATAAACTCATGCAATATGATATAAACCCCATCTTTTTATCCTCGATGGCAACAATACAATATGTGCCTTGCTGCCCCTGCTGTCACTAGGAAAGGACACCGCAAGATTGAACCCAAAGCTAAGCACTTCTCCCATTGCAAGAAAGATCAATCTAGTAAGCCAAACCAAACTGATAATTCGAAGAGACTTGTAAAGATAACTTAATCACACATAAAAGAATTCAGAGGAGATTCAAATATTTCTCATAGATAAACTTGATCATAAACCCACAATTCATCGGATCTCGACAAACACACCGCAAAAAGAGTTACATCGAATAGATCTCCAAGAAGATCAAGGAGAACTTTGTATTGAGATTCAAAGAGAGAGAAGAAGCCATATAGCTAATAACTATGGACCCGAAGGTCTGTGGTAAACTACTCACAACTCATCGGAAGGGCTATGGTGTTGATGTAGAAGCCCTCCGTGATCGATTCCCCCTCCGGCAGAGCGTCGACGAAGGCTCCAAGATGGGATCTCGCGGATATAGAAGGTTACAGCGGTGGAAATAGTTTTTCGTGGTCGCTCTGATGTTTTTGGGGTACATGGGTATATATGGGAGGAAGAAGTAGGTCGGTGGACGCTCGAGGGGCCCACGAGACAGGGGGACATGCCCAGTAGGGGGGGCGCCCTCCACCCTCGTGGCTGCCTCGTTTGTTTCTGGACTTCCACTCCAAGTCCTCTAGATCACGTTTGTTCCAAAAAGATCGCTCCCGAAGGTTTCATTCCGTTTGGACTCCGTTTGATATTCCTTTTCTTCGAAACACTGAAATAGGAAAAAAAAACAGCAATTCGGGCTGGGCCTCCGGTTAGTAGGTTAGTCCCAAAAATGATATAAAAGTGTAAAGTAAAGCCCATAAACATCCAAAACAGGTAATATAATAGCATGTAACAATCAAAAATTATAGATACGTTGGAGACGTATCATGGACACACTCTCCCCTCTCGTTGCTATGCATCACCATGATCTTGCGTGTGCGTAGGTGAATTTTTTTGAAATTACTACATTCCCCAACAGTGGCATCCGAGCCAGGTTTTATGCGTAGATGTTATATGCACGATTAGAACACAAGTGAGTTGTGGGCAATACAAGTCATACTGCTTACCAGCATGTCATACTTTGGTTCGGCGGTATTGTTGGATGAAGCGGCCCAGACCGACATGACTCGTACGTTTATGCGAGACTGGTTCTACCGATATGCTTTGCACACAGGTGGCTGGCGGGTGTCAGTTTCTCCAACTTTAGTTAAACCGAGTGTGGCTACGCCCGGTCCTTGCGAAGGTTAAAACAGCACCAACTTGACAAACTATCGTTGTATGCGTAGGTAAGAATGGTTCTTGCTCAGCCTGTAGCAGCCACGTAAAACTTGCAACAACAAAGTAGAGGACGTCTAACTTGTTTTTGCAGGGCATGTTGTGATGTGATATGCTCAAGGCATGATGCTATATTTTATTATATGAAATGATCATGTTTTGTAACCGAGTTATCGGCAACTGGCAGGAGCCATATGGTTGTCACTTTATTGTATGCAATGCAATCGCCCTGTAATTGCTTTACTTTATCACTAAGCGGTAGCGATAGTCGTAGAAGCAATAGTTGGCAAGACGACAACGATGCTACGA
Source organism: Triticum aestivum (assembly GCF_018294505.1). Lineage (NCBI taxonomy): Eukaryota > Viridiplantae > Streptophyta > Magnoliopsida > Poales > Poaceae > Triticum > Triticum aestivum. Next base: position 597,873,173 of record NC_057799.1, read on the forward strand.
TGGAGATCAAGGTGTCGCGCCGGTGATGATGGTGATCATGACGGTGCCTCGGAGATGGAGATCACAAGCACAAGATGATGATGGCCATATCGTATCACTTATATTGATTGCATGTGATGTTTATCTTTTATGCATATTATTTTGCTTTGATTGACGTAGCATTATAAGATGATCTCTCACTAAATTTCAAGATAAAAGTGTTCTCCCTGAGTATGCACCGTTGCCAAAGTTCGTAGTGCCGAGACACCACGTGATGATCGGGTGTGATAAGCTCAACGTTCATCTACAACGGGTGCAAGCCAGTTTTGCACACGCAGAATACTCGGGTTAAACTTACCGAGCCTAGCATATGCAGATATGGCCTCGGAACACGGAGGCCGAAAGGTCGAGTGTGAATCATATAGTAGATATGATCAACATAGTGATGTTCACCATTGAAAACTACTCCATTTCACGTGATGATCGGTTATGGTTTAGTTGATTTGGATCACGTGATCACTTAGATGATTAGAGGGATGTCTATCTAAGTGGGAGCCATATGGTTGTCGCTTTATTGTATGCAATGCAATCGCCCTGTAATTGCTTTACTTTATCACTAAGCGGTAGCGATAGTCGTAGAAGCAATAGTTGGCGAGACAACAACGATGCTACGATGGAGAACAAGGTGTCACGTTGGTGACGATGGTGATCATGACGGTGCCTCGGAGATGGAGATCACAAGCACAAGATGATGATGGCCATATCATATCACTTATATTGATTGCATGTGATGTTTATCTTTTATGCATATTATTTTGCTTAGATCGACGGTAGCATTATAAGATGATCTCTCACTAAATTTCAAGGTATAAGTGTTCTCCCTGAGTATGCACCGTTGCGAAAGTTCTTCGTGTTGAGACACCACGTGATGATCGGGTGTGATAGACTCTACGTTCAAATACAACGGGTGCAAAATAGTTGCACACGCGGAATACTCAGGTTAAACTTGACGAGCCTAGCATATGCAGATATGGCCTCGGAACACTGAGATCGAAAGATCGAGCGTGAATCATATAGTAGATATGATCAACATAAGTGATGTTCACCATTGATACTACTCCATCTCACGTGATGATCGGACATGGTTTAGTTGATATGGATCACGTGATCACTTAGAGGATTAGAGGGATGTCTATCTAAGTGGGAGTTCTTAAGTAATATGATTAATTGAACTTTAATTTATCATGAACTTAGTCCTGATAGTATTTTGCAAATAATGTTGTAGATCAATAGCTCGCGTTGTTGCTTCCCTATGTTTTATATGTGTTCCTAGAGAAAATTAAGTTGAAAGATCATAGTAGCAATGATGCGGATTGGATCCGTGATCTGAGGATTATCCTCATTGCTGCACAGAAGAATTATGTGCTTGATGCACCGCTAGGTGACAGACCTATTGCAGGAGCAGATGCAGATGTTATGAACGTTTGGCTAGCTCAATATGATGACTACTTGATAGTTTAGTGCACCATGCTTAACGGCTTAGAATCGGGACTTCAAAGACGTTTTGAACGTCATGGACCATATGAGATGTTCCAGGAGTTGAAGTTAATATTTCAAGCAAATACCCGAGTTGAGAGATATGAAGTCTCCAACAAGTTCTATAGCTAAAAGATGGAGGAGAATAGCTCAAGCACTGAGCATGTGCTCAGATTGTCTGGGTACTACACTCGCTTGAATCAAGTGGGAGTTAATCTTCCAGATAACATAGTGATTGACAGAGTTCTCTAGTCTCCTTCACCAAGTTACTGGAACTTCGTGATGAACTATAGTATGCAAGGGATGACGAAAACGATTCCCGAGCTCTTCGTGATGTTGAAATCAACGAAGGTAGAAATCAAGAAAGAGCATCAAGTGTTGATGATTGACAAGACCACTAGTTTCAAGAAAAGGGCAAAGGGAAAGAAAGGGAACTTCAAGCAGAATGGCAAGAAAGTTGTCACTCCCGTGAAGAAGCCCAAAGCTAGACCAAAGCCTGAAACTGAGTGCTTCTACTACAAAGGAAATGGTCACTGGAAGCGGAAATGCCCTGAATATTTGGTGGATAAGAAGGATGGAAAAGTGAACAAGAGTATATTTGATATACAAGTTATTGATGTGTACCTTACTAGTGTTTATAGTAGCCCCTACGTATTTGATACTTGTTCGGTTGCTAAGATTAGTAACTCAAAACAGGAGTTGCAGAATAAACAGAGACTACTTGAGAGTGCAGTGACGATGTGTGTTGGAAGTGATTCCAAGATTGATATGATCATCATCGCATACTCCCTATACTTTCGAGATTAGTGTTGAACCTAAATAAATGTTATTTGGTGTTTGCGTTGAGCATAAATATGATTAGATCATGCTTATTGCGATACGATTATTCATCTAAGACAGAGAATAAATTGTTATTCTAGTTATATGAATAAAACCTTCTATGGTCATACACCCCATGTTGATGGTTTATTGAATCTTGGTCGTAGTGATACACATATTCACAATATTGATGCCAAAAGATGCAAAGTTGATAATGATAGTGCAACTTATTTGTGGCACTGCCGTTTGGGTCATATCGTGTAAAGAGCATGAAGAAACTCCATAAAGATGGACTCTTGGAATCACTTGGTTATGAATCATTTGATGTTTGCGAACCGTGCCTTTTGGGCCCGATGACTAAAGCTCCGTTCTTCGGAACAATGGAATGAGCAACAAACTTGTTGGAAATAATACATACTGATGTATGCAGACCAATGAGTATTAAGGCTCGTGGCGGGTATCGTTATTTTCTGACCTTCACAGATGATTTGAGCAGATATGGGTATATCTACTTGATGAAACATAAGTCTGAAACAGTTGAAAGGTTCAAAGAATTTCAGAGTGAAGTGGCAAATCATCGTAAGAAGAAAATAAAGTTTTTGTGATCTGATCATGGAGATGAATATTTGAGTTATTACGAGTTTGGACTTCAGTTAAAACAATGTGGAATAGTTTCACAAACTCATGCCACATGGAACACCACAGCGTAACGGTGTGTCTGAATGTCATAACCGCACTTTATTTGATATGGTGCGATCAATGATGTCTCTTACCGATTTACCAATATTGTTTTGGGGTTATGCATTAGAGATAGCTACATTCATTTTAAATAGGGCACCATCTAAATCCGTTGAGACGACTCCTTATGAACTATGGTTTGGCAAGAAACCAAAGTTGTCGTTTCTTAAAGTTTGGGGCTGCGATGCTTATGTGAAAAAGCTTCAACCTCATAAGCTCGAACCCAAATCGGAGAAATGTGTCTTCATAGGATACCCAAAGGAGACTGTTGGGTACACCTTCTATCACAGATCCGAAGGCAAGACATTCGTTGCTAAGAATGGATCCTATCTAGAGAAGGAGTTTCTCTCGAAAGAAGTGAGCGGGAGGAAAGTAGAACTTAATGAGGTAACTGTACCTGCTCCCTTATTGGAAAGTAGTTCTTCACAGAAACCGGTTCCTGTGACGACTACACCAATTAGTGAGGAAGCTAATGATGATGATCATGAAACTTCAGATCAAGTTACTACCGAACCTCGTAGGTCAACCAGAGTAAGATCTGCACCAGAGTGGTACGGTAACCCTTTTCTGGAAGTCATGTTACTAGACCATGACGAACCTACGAACTATGAGGAAGCAATGATGAGCCCAGATTCTGCAAAATGGCTTGAGGCCATGAAATCTGAGATGGGATCCATGTATGAGAACAAAGTGTGGACTTTGGTTGACTTGCCCGATGATCGGCAAGCTATCGAGAATAAATGGATCTTCAAGAAGAAGACAGACGCTGACGGTAATGTTACTATCTACAAAGCTCGACTTGTTGCGAAAGGTTTTCGACAAGTTCAAGGAGTTGACTACGATGAGGCCTTCTCACCCGTAGCGATTCTTAAGTCCGTCCAAATCATGTTAGCAATTGCCGCATTTTATGATTACGAAATTTGGCAAATGGATGTAAAGACTGCATTACTGAATGGATTTCTGGAAGAAGAGTTGTATATGATGCAACCTGAAGGTTTTATCGATCCAAAGGGTACTAACAAAGTGTGCAAGCTCCAGCGATCCATTTATGGACTGGTGCAAGCATCTAGGAGTTGGAATAAACGTTTTGATAGTGTGATCAAAGCATATGGGTTTATACAGACTTTTGGAGAAGCCTGTATTTACAAGAAAGTGAGTGGGAGCTCTGTAGCATTTCTGATATTATATGTGGATGACATATTGTTGATTGGAAATGATATAGAATTTCTGGATAGTATAAAGGGATATTTGAACAAGAGTTTTTCAATGCAGGACCTCGGTGAAGCTGCTTATATATTGGGCATCAAGATCTATAGAGATAGATCAAGACGTTTAATTGGACTTTCACAAAGTACATACCTTGACAAAGTTTTGAAGAAGTTCAAAATGGATCAAGCAAAGAAAGGGTTCTTGCCTGTGTTACAAGGTGTGAAGTTGAGTAAGACTCAATGCCCGACCACTTCAAAAGATAGAGAGAAGATGAAAGATGTTCCCTATGATTCAGCCATAGGCTCTATCATGTATGCCATGCTGTGTACCACACCTGATGTGTGCCTTGCTATTAGTTTAGCAGGGAGGTACCAAAGTAATCCAGGAGTGGATCACTGGACAGCAGTCAAGAACATCCTGAAATACCTAAAAAGGACTAAGGATATGTTTCTCGTTTATGGAGGTGACAAAGAGCTCATCATAAATGGTTACGTTGATGCAAGCTTTGACACTGATCCGGACGATTCTAAATAGCAAACCGGATACGTGTTTATATTGAACGGTGGAGCTGTCAGTTGGAGCAGTTCTAAACAAAGCGTCGTGGCGGGATCTACGTGTGAAGCGGAGTACATAGCTGCTTCGGAAGCAGCAAATGAAGGAGTTCATATCCGATCTAGGTGTAGTACCTAGTGCATCGGGTCTAGTGAAAATCCTTTGTGACAATACTGGTGCAATTGCCTTGGCAAAGGAATCCAGATTTCACAGGAGAACCAAGCACATCAAGAGACGCTTCAACTCCATCCGGGATCAAGTCCAGGTGGGAGACATAGAGATTTGCAAGATACATACGGATCTGAATGTTGCACACCCGTTGACTAAGCCTCTTCCACGAGCAAAACATGATCAACACCAAGGCTCCATGGGTGTTAAAATCATAACTGTGTAATCTAGATTATTGACTCTAGTGCAAGTGGGAGACTGAAGGAAATATGCCCTAGAGGCAATAATAAAGTTATTATTTATTTCCTTATATCATGATAAATGTTTATTATTCATGCTAGAATTGTATTAACCGGAAACATGATACATGTGTGAATACATAAACAAACAGAGTGTCACTAGTATGCCTCTACTTGACTAGCTCGTTGATCAACGATGGTTATGTTTCCTAGCCATAGACATGGGTTGTCATTTGATTAACGGGATCACATCATTAGGAGAATGATGTGATTGACTTGACCCATTCCGTTAGCTTAGCACTTGATCGTTCAGTATTCTGCTATTGCTTTCTTCATGACTTATACATGTTCCTATGACTATGAGATTATGGAACTCCCGTTTACCGGAGGAACACTTTGTGTGCTACCAAACGTCACAACGTAACAGGGTGATTATGAAGGTGCTCTACAGGTGTCTCCGAAGGTACTTGTTGGGATGGCGTATCTCGAGATTAGGATTTGTCACTCCGATTGTCGGAGAGGTATCTCTGGGCCCACTCGGTAATGCACATCACTATAAGCCTTGCAAGCATTGTAACTAATGAGTTAGTTGCGAGATGATGTGTTACGGAACGAGTAAAGAGACTTGCCAGTAATGAGATTGAACTAGGTATTGAGATACCGACGATCGAATCTCGGGCAAGTAACATACCGATGACAAAGGGAACAACATATGTTGTTATGCGGTTTGACCGATAAAGATCTTCGTAGAATATGTGGGAGCCAATATGAGCATCCAGGTTCCGCTATTGGTTATTGACCGGAGACGTGTCTCGGTCATGTCTACATAGTTCTCGAACCCGTAGGGTCCGCACGCTTAAAGTTCGGTGACGATCGGTATTATGAGTTTTTGTGTTTTGATGTGCCGAAGGTAGTTCGGAGTCCCGGATATGATCACGGACATGACGAGGAGTTTCCAAATGGTCGAAACGTAAAGATCGATATATTGGACGACTATGTTCGGACACCGGAATGGTTTCGGGGTGTTTCGGACATATACCGGAGTACCGGGGGTTACCGGAACCCCCCCAGGGAGTTTAATGGGCCATGATGGGCCTTAGTGGAGAAGAGGAGGGGAGGCTAGGGCAGGCCGCGCGCCCCCTCCCACTATAGTCCGAATTGGACAAGGAGGGGGGCGGCGCCCCCTTTCCTTCTCTTCCTCTCTCCCTTCCTTTCCCCCTCCTACTCCAACTAGGAAAAGATGGAGTCCTACTCCCGGCTACACCCTGGCGCGCCCTCCTCCTGGCCGGCCGCCTCCTCCCCCTGGTCCTTTATATACGGGGGCAGGGGGGCACCTCTAGACAACAATTGATCTCTTGATCTCTTAGCCGTGTGCGGTGCCCCCCTCCACCATATTCCACCTTGATCATATCGTAGCGGTGCTTAGGCGAAGCCCTGCGTCATTAGCAAAATCATCACCGTCATCACGCCGTCGTGCTGACGGAACTCTCCCTTGAAGCTCGGCTGGATCGGAATTCGTGGGACGTCATCGAGCTGAACGTGTGCTGAACTCGGAGGTGTCGTACGTTCGGTACTTGGATCGGTCGGATCGTGAAGACGTACGACTACATCAACCGCGTTGTGCTAACGCTTCCGCTTTCGGTTTACGAGGGTACGTGGACACACTCTCCCCTCTCGTTGCTATGCATCACCATGATCTTGCATGTGCGTAGGTGAATTTTTTTGAAATTACTACGTTCCCCAACAGATAAGACCGGTGTCCTTCTCAATGAGGCTCCGAATGCGGCTTTGCAGCGTCCGCACTTCATCAATAGATCCCCAGTCCAGCCCTTTGTTAATCCACGATGCGAGCTGTGGCGGAGGGCTAGACCAAAACACAGGTGATGTAAAACCACTCCCGTTGCCATAGGTCAGAAGATTCTGTGAAGGAGCCCTTTGGCCAAGAAGAATTGATAAGCTTGCTTATTGAAGCACCTCCGCACTCCGCTTGTTTCCCGTCGATTACCTTCGGTTTCACGTTAAAGGTCTTAAGCCATAAGCCGAAGTGTGGGGAAATACGGAGGAAGGCCTCGCACGTGAGATGTGGAGGAAGGAGTCCGGAGATAGACCGTGGAAACACTACTAGGAAAATGCCTATAGATAGAAATTTACCAGTAGCGTTTGTCTACAACCCCACGCTACTAGTAGTTAGTAGTAGCGCTGGCTATGAACAATGCTATTGGTATCAGTTAGCAGCAGCGCTTGTTACCTAGCACCACGCTACTACTAACTGTAACACACCACACCCCCTGGTCAAAAAATAGCAGCAGCGCCTGTCCTCCAACCTGCGCTACTGCTAGTTTAGTATCTATAGCGCCTGTTTGTCTAAGCGCGCTACTGCTAATTTTTCTATGTATAACATTTTACCAGTAGCGTGTGTTTCTTTCCCGCGCTATAAGTAGTGCAACCCTAGCCGTAGCTATTTTGCAAGCTGCCATAGCAGTAGCGCGTATAGGTGACCCGCGCTACTGCTATGCCCGCCAGCCACCTACCACCTTTCCCCTTCTTCCTCCCCTCTCTTCTTCCCCTTCCTTTCTCCCCCTTTCCTGGCACCTTGCTTGTTCCTTTCAATGCTCCCCCTCCACCACCCCTCCATTAGATCCCTCCCTCCCCCTCTTCTTTGCCCCTCCACCA
>NC_057799.1:597881463-597885762 GCF_018294505.1 Triticum aestivum
TCTTTGCCCTCCCCCTCTTCCATTAATGCCTTCCCTCTTCTCTTCCTCTCCTCTCCCACTATCTCCCTAGCTAGCTCTCTCTCTCCCTAGCTAGCTAGCTAGCTAGTTAGAGCTATATATCTAGAGCTACTAGATAATTAAGAAGAAAGGTGCTCGATATCCCTCTCGACACATAGGTGAGCAAAAAAGGTGTTTGTGTGGATTTGACCGAAACTATATATATGGGCGATATGATAATATATATACCGAATTGTGTGTGGCATAATTTGAGTTGCCTAAATTGTGTATTTGATGAAATAATGTTGGTGACATGAGTTGCCTATGTTTTGCCGAAATATCGATTCAATTCCGTTTCGGCGAATTTCGGGCATGCATACTCAATATGTCCTATGTTTAGGGAAGGCATGCCGAATTTTTGTATGAATTTGATCCATGCATGCATATATACGTGGTTATAATATTTGCTCCGCCCGTAGGTGATCATGAAGGTCAATGGAAGAATGGTGGAAAGATACTGGCAATCCGCTGTCGATGACATGTATGAAAAAAGACTAAAGGATGTTTTATGTCCGTGTCGAAAATGCAAAGGAAGAGTCAGGCTCGACCCCTTTCAGGGTGGTAAATTCAAGGCGCACCTGCTCATGCATGGTTTCATGCATGGCCATACTTGGTGGATAAGTGAAGATGATGATGATGATGATGATGAGGAGGAGGACATCGACGGGGCAGGAAATAACGACATGGGGCCACCAGACGAAGAGATGACCGATTATGTGCCCAAAGAGGAAGACGGCCTCGGAAATGTCGATGGCGAAGAGGCAGTTCAAGGCGGAGAATACGCGGACACGCCGCCGTCTTCGTCGCTACTAAGTTCAGCCATGCAGGACCCGCATGTTTGAGACCTGCTTCGCAAGAAGACGACTAGCTACAGAGCTGCTTCAAGAGAGGAGGCCAAACTGGCACAACTGGAGGTAGACTCGATGACTCCTTTGTATGATGGTTGCAATCCCAAGATGACCCGCTTGAGTTTCACACTAGAACTTCTAAAGACGAAGGCAAAAAACAAATGGACATATACAAGCCTGGATGAGCTTCTGAAGTACCTAAAGAAGGTTCTTCCCGCGGGAAGCCTGTGTCCTACTAGTGTCGAGGAGGTAAAGAAAATCGTGTGCCCTCTTGATCTGCCACATATTAGATATCACACATGCATCAATGATTGCATCATATATCAGAACGAGCACGCGGAAAAAAACATATGTCCAAAGTGCAATGCTTCACGATATAAAAAGGCTGGAAAGAAAGCTACACAGAAAGTTGTATGGTACTTTTCGGTTGCTCCGCGTCTACATCGGTATTTCGTAGGTCCTAAGGAAGCAAAGCTTATGCGCTGGCACGCGGCGAGGGTGAAGCCAGATGACGGAGATGAGCCGAAGCTTAGGCACCTCGCAGATGCTAGCCAGTGGATAGCATTAAATGCTGAATTTGAATTTTTCGCAAATGATCCAAGGAACATCGTGCTTGGCGCTAGTAGTGATGGCATGAATCCATTTGGCAACCAGAACACCAATCATAGCACATGGCCCGTGTTTGTATGGATGTACAACCTCCCCCTTGGTTGTGCATGAGGGAAAAATACATACACATGGCTATGCTTATTCAAGGGCCGAGACAACCGGGAAATGATATAAATCTGTATCTCGGGTTACTGAAAGAGGAGCTACATACCTTATGGAAAACGCCGGCCAAGACATGGGATGCAAGCAAAGGAGAGTATTTCTACATGAGAGCCGCGCTGATCACGACGGTGCAGGACTATCTCGGTTACGGCTATCTCTCCGGCCAGGTGTGCCACGGATATTGCGGATGCACGAGGTGCATGGATGATACAACTTCTCTGCAGCTATCGAAAGATGGCAGGTCTTTGAAAATCGTGTACATGGGGCATCGAAGATGGCTCGAGAAGGATGACCCATGGAGAAAGCGTGGATATCAATTCAATGGTAAGGCTGAGCATCGAGGTCCTCCACGTAAGCGTAGCGGTGCAGAAATATATGAGTTATTGAAGAACTGGGAAGAGTGCCCCTCGCCGGGAAAGACGAAGAAAAAGGCGCCGGAGCCCCTGCTGAAGATATGGAAGACGAGATCTGTTTTCTGGGACTTGGAATACTGGCCCATACTCGACACGCCTCATAGCCTTGATCAAATGCATATCACAAAAAAATATCCTTGAGAGTTTGCTTGGAACATTGATGAACATGCCGGAGAGGACCAAGGATGGGCCGCAGGCAAAAAAGACTTGGAATTTTTGAATATCAGGAAAGATCTCCAAATGCCCGGTAAAAGGTCATCAGAGGAGACCGAGACAGAGACGGAGACGGAAGATAGGGGCAAAAAAGTAAACAAGAAGGAAGAACAATATTGCCCCCCCTCTTGCTTCACCTTAGATCTGAAGGAGGTCGATCAATTGTTCAAGTGCCTTGCCGGAATCAAAGTTAGTTCCGGATACTGTGGGAAGATAAGCAGATATCTGGACACTAAGAAAAAAAGGTTCAGTGGGATGAAGTCTCACGACTGTCATGTGATGATGATGCAGTTACTCCCGGTTGCACTTAGAGGGATTATGGACACACATGTGCGTGAGACGCTTACTGACCTATGCCAGTTTTTTGATGCTATCTCTCAAAAGTCGATCAGTGTGAAGCAAGTCCACAGGCTACAGGAAGAGATCGTTGTCATACTGAATGAGCTAGATATGTACTTCCCGCCCGCGTTCTTTGATGTCATGGTGCATCTATGTGTCCACATCGTGGACGACATCATCGACCTAGGGCCAACATTCCTGCATAGCATGATGCCGTTCGAGAGGATGAATGGGGTCATCAAAGGATTCGTTCGTAACATGTCCCGTCCAGATGGAAGCATAGCCCAGGGATATCTGACCAAAGAGTGCATCTCTTTCTGTGAGAGTTATCTAGTAGGCACCGGAGACCCTGTTGTTGGTTTGCCCGTGAACAAGCACTGTGGAAGGGTCGAAGGCGAAGGTCACACCAACGGTCATAGGGATGTGAATGTGTTACGCTCGGGCCGACAAAACGACCTTGACAGGGCAAACTTAGTAGTGCTACAACACCTAGATGTGCTAGAAGATTTTGTGACACTGCACAAAGAGACCATCGCAAAGAAGTACCGTGACCGTGGGGTGCACAGGACGGACGCTGAAGTTATTAGAGAGCACAACTCCACTTTCGTGCGTTGGTTCAAAGAGCAAGTTCTGGCTAATCCCACGGAAGAGGGTTGTCCGAACGGAACACTCGTATACGCCTTAGCACATGGCCCCTCGACCAACCTCGTGACTTATCAAGCATACGATATCAACGGAGACACGTTCTACACGGAGGAGAAAGATATAAACAGTGATGACCAAAACTCAGGGGTGACGATGGAAGCCATGACCGGGAATGTAGTTGAAAGATATTCGGAAGGGTCGAAGAGATATGGGAGCTTAACTACTCTAGATTGCATAGCGCGACGATGTTCCGTGTCAGATGGGCTAAGAAAGTACACAGAGAAAACTAACATTTCACTACCATGTGTATACCCGACTCCGATAGCAGTACCGTCAATGCCATCGCCAAAAATGAGGCATGGGTACACGCTAAACACGTGACACAATGTTTCTTCATAACTGATCTGATCAATCCCAGCCATGTTGTCATGAGGAGAAGCAAAAGGAGCATCGCCGGAATGGATGGAGTCGCCAACGAGGAAGACTATGACCAGTACGGTGATCCGATGAGGAAAGATGACGCTGATGATGACGAAACTACGTCAAAAGAAGAATGAAGACTACATTACCTATGAAAGATCGTAATCCCTGGAGAAGGAAAAGTCACTCCCATGGGCTCAATTATTCGACAACGAACAAAAGAAGGAAGAAGATCAGTCTGAAGCGTCGTCGTCACCCAGGCTGACAAACTAATCCCCAAAGCTTGTGTGTGTCTAGCTATTTTGAATACTGCCGATAGCGGTCAAATGATGTAAGATATATTATACTAATTATTATCCGGAGGGTAACAGTGGTATTGCTCAAACGACAGACCAAATTAAAGGACGGAAAGTGCAAAAGAAAGATAAGAAAAAGAAAAGTGCAAATGAAAAAAAAGAAAAAGAAAAAGAAAGGAAGTTTTGCAAAATGAAATGAAAAGAAAAGAAAAGAAAAAAGGAACTAATAAGTTGTGGAAAATGAAATGCAAGAAAAATAAAAAAAGAAAGGAAGGAAGTTAGTGTAATATGAAAAAC
>NC_057799.1:597885975-597886599 GCF_018294505.1 Triticum aestivum
ATATGAAAAACAAAAAGAAAAAGAAAAGTGCAAATGAAAAAGAAAAAGAAAAAGAAAGGAAGTTTTGCAAAATGAAAGAAAGTTTGTGGAATATGAAAAAGAAAAAGAAAAATATAAATAAAAAGAGAAATAAAAATAAAATAAAAAGGAAGGAAGTAGTGGAATATGAAAAAGAAGAAGAAAAAGAATAATATAAATAAAAATAAAAATAAAAATAGAAATAAAAAAGGTTACCAGTAGCGTGTTTCTCAGCCCCGGTGCTATAGCTAATTTAGCTATAACGCGTTTTTCTGCGGCGCGCTATAGATAAGAAAAAGAAAAATGAAAATAAAATAAAAATAAAAATAAAAAAAGGTTAGCAGTAGCGCGTTTCTCAGCCCCGCGCTATAGCTAACTTTGCTATAGCGCGTTGTTCTACCCCGCGCTGTAGCTAAGTCGCCTATACATAGCCACATCTCTTTCCTCTCTCACTCTCGCTCGATCCGATCGACGATCCGTGCCGCCCCTCCCCCGCCGCCGACGCTGCACCCGCCCACGCCGCCGTCGACGCGCGCCGCCCCGACACTCCCTCCCCCTTGTCGGGCCCGTCCCCATAGGTCCACCCCCCGGCCCGGCCCCTCCCCT